>NC_038243.2:31174273-31332174 GCF_000004515.6 Glycine max | reverse complement strand
TGAGGGGGATACTTGTACTTGGGGTATGTCACTCGATTTGGAACTCCCTTGAGACTAAGGCTGATCACCATGGGGGGGGGGAGGGGAGTTGCCAATGCATGACAGGATGACCTCGACACTTGCTGCCTAGTTTTCCTAAGTGAGAGTATCGTGTGGACACACTTAGGCTATTTCCTGGAGAATGGTACCACATTGCATTTGAGAGTTGAGGTCAGGTGCATGCATCATACTGAGCATTATTGGTTGGAATTATGGAATGTTGATGACTACTTGTTGAGTGTTGGACTAATGGATGTTTGTGTATGATTATGGTATTTGTTAATGCTTTCTTACTAATCATGGTCATTTGATTTTTGTGTTAATTTCTTTTATAATAAAATCACCCTTGCAATTTTTGTACCATGTGGTTGGTACTTGTGATGATCACGAACCTTTGTTTGTGGGAACAGATGGACCAAAGTATAGTACGTGAAGTCAGATACTTTTGTGGAGTCGCCAAGCCGGCATGATGACGTTGAGATTATTTTGGGAAAAAGTTGTGTTTTGTTAATCAACTCCTCCGTAGCTGGTTCTATAATTCTTTTTGAATTGAGGATGTAAATCACAAATTTAATTATATGTATGAATTAATTTACTTTCAATTATGTGAATGATGTGTACTGAGTTAATATATATATATATATATATATTCATGTAAGTAATTGTCCATTGTTTGGTGAATGTATATCACAAAAAATTTACTTTCATTTTTCATAAGCAAATTAACGGAGTTTTCATTTGAAAATTGAAATTTACGCAATTTAGAGTGGTGATATCGCAGTAACAACGCAAGTCTTTACATGAGGTAATATACGTTATAACAAGGGGATTTCCCGATAGAGGACCATCAAACAATGCTCATAAATGACGTGCGACAGAAGCCTTGATCGCTAGACATAGTGGAATAAACCACGAGTCAGTCAAAAGATAACCTTCATCCTTGATATTTGATGATAAATACATGGACATGTCGATTGTCCCAAACCCTGATGATCCCTTATTGGTGAAAGCTTTCATCAAATAACAAGGAGGTACATCGGTTATTAGTGGATATAGGCAACTCTACAATAATGTTTTATGATTTCTTCAGGAACCTTAGAATCCCGTAGCCATAATTGCTTCCTTACAATGATGACCTCATAGGTTTCTTTGGTCACCACATAACTCCAATAGGATACATGAAGTTGTATGTAACCTTTGGTTAAATGCAAATAATCAGAATGACTGTTGTCAGATTCATTGGGGTAAAGCCAGTTTTTTTTTAAAATCAACCTGGTCAAGGCACTGGGTCATTAGTCGAACCAATGGGGTCACTGATTGACTTGCATGACCCAGTCTATATTAAAAAAATATGAAAATTTCATACCTATCTTAGAAAAAAAACTCAAAACAAATTAATACAATCCCATAAGCTCATTCTTCAAGTTCAATTTTGCAAATGACATCGATGAGTTCAAACTTCAAATATGAGAGTTACATAACAAACCTTACAAACATAAATAAATAAGTTCAACTTAACTTCTAAACACAAATTTCAAACATATTTTTCTATGGCCAAGAAGCATAAATTATGTCATTATTATATTCAGGAACTCCTTCTTCATTCGAGAACTCAGAATCTCCCATAATAGCTTCCTCAACATTGTTTTCATTTAATTTCATGTTTTCCATGGTATTGCCTTATGCATCCTCTTCATCCAAATTTAAGGGACCTATGACAACAATTAGATAGAAAGTAGTAATTAATAATTAGCATGTAATGAAACAAGTAACATCATAACAAAAATTTAATTAAAATATACCAATATCACTTGAAATTGGTTGGATGGTCATATTTGAAAGGTCTTTACGTAATGCATCCACCTCTTCATTGGTCAAGAATGGTGGTGTAACTCCTCCATTACTAATAGGACCACAACTTTGTTGTCTCTTTTTGCTAAGCACATGTACAAATATCTAAGCACACACATGTAATGACCCCGCCTCGTGCTATGATATCCCTAACTTTAAAATGTGACATTTCAATTTTAAGTGAAAGCTCTATTAATTTGATTATGAAAACGAGGGTAAATTTTTTTGCGATATACATTCACTAAACCACGAACAAATACGTGAATAAATACATACATACATACATACATACATATATATATATCTTTGCTAGTTGAGGATTTGTGCGAGTATTTCCTCGCTTGAAATTTTTAAACCAATCCCCTTCCCTCTCTAGGGATATCCAACAGGTCACTGCACCCCCATGTGCATGCATAACATACATCCATCATGATGACATCACCAACATCAACATTATCTCATCTTAGTGCCATCATCAACATCAATGTCATCTCATCTCAATGTCATCATCAACATCAACATCATCTCATCTCAATATCATCAACATCAACATCATCTCATATCAATATCATCATCAACTTCAACATCATCTCATATCAATATTATCATCAACATCACAAGCAATGCATTCCACATACATACATATAAATTCATACATGAGATTCACATTCCCCAGGTCTTCAGACAACACAAACCTCATAGAACAACAATTCATAATATCACGAGACTGATATTTTAGGGAAAATTATAAATTAAAGAGGAGAACTATGGTATTCAAAACAAACTCTTATGCCCATTTAAAATTTAATAAAGAAGTAAATAGAAGAACAAATATAAATTTTGGTCAGAGTCTCCTCTATAATTAAGACTTTTCCCAAAAATTCAAATCATTGCAACAACAACATCATTCACAAATTCAATCATCAATAACATATATCACATCTCATTAGTTAAAAACAAAGTTTTTCTTGAAAACCATTATGCACGGGGACAGACATACATCCCCATAATTGGGTTCCCTGATCCCAACTATGGTATCAAAAGATGTAAACAAACAATAAACTCCCTTCATCTATCTATATCTCTCCATTAGTTCCTCGCAACATTGTTTTGAGATCTCTTACATTCATGTCCGCTCGTCCAAACGTATACCAAATCAAAGACAATTTAGTATAGATTTCAAAGACAAGGTTAATATCAACTTTTGAGGTCAAATACCCATTCAATTTAAAAAGGGGCTAAAATGGGTGTTTTGAGATCCACATCGAAGAGACATCATTTTAAAATTCTGATCATGCCATTGTGATCGGGGTTCAATGAAGATTACAAAAATGAAGTCTATTTTATAAAAAGACAACTTTTACAACATCTCATTTTCAAGGGTTTTTCGATGGAAGTGTAAAAACATTCAACAGCGGTACCCAAGTCACATGAGTGTTGGATCAAGTGGCCTCGGAATAATTAAGAACGGGGGGGGGGGGGGGTTGAATTAATTATTAATGTGCCTTGACTAATAAAAATTTATCCTTCTTAATGTTACTAGACTCAATTAGGCTTTTACTACTAAGTTAAGAAAGTAAAGAACAATAACTTAACCAAAAGTAAAAGCGGCAATTAAAAGTACACAACGGAAATTAAAAAGTGTAGGGAAGAAGAAGACAAACACAAGATTTATACTGGTTCGGCAACAACCCGTGCCTACATCCAGCCCCCAAGGAACCAACGGTTCTTGAGATTTCTTTCAACCTTGTAAAATCCTTTACAAACCAAAGATCCACAAGGGATGTACCCTCCCTTGTTCTCTTTGAACAACCAAGTGGATGTACCCTTCACTTGAACTGATCCACAAGAGATGTACCCTCTCTTGTTCTCAGTATAACAACCCAACTAGATGTACCCTTTACTTGTGCCACAAAGGATGTACCCTCCAATGTGTTAGGACAAAGAATTCTCAGGCGATTAGTCCTTTGAATCTTTGTAAGGGGAAACAAAAGATATCTCAGGCGGTTAGTCCTTTGAAATCTTTTGTTTAAGGGGAAAGGAAGAATCAAAATAATTCTCAAGCGGTTAGTCCTTTGAATTCTCTGGGAAGAGGGAGAAGGGAGACACAAAAGAACTCAGGCATTTAGTCCTTCGATTCTTTTGGCAAGAGGGAGAAGTGAATGAAGAGATAGCACACTTTTGTTTTCTGCAGAATTTTCACTTGCAGAAAAACAAGGTTTGGATAAACAAAACTTAGAAAGCTTTTTGGCAAAGGAAGAACAAGAAGAGAGATGAGTAGAAAGGAATTCTTAGAAGTTCTAAAAAATTGTTAAAGAGTTGTAAAAAGTTTTTTTGAATGCAAGTCAAGATCTTACTTTTATAGACTCTAAATGTCTGGTCAAGAATACCATTGGAAGAGTTATATCCTTGAGAAAATCATGTCAAGAGTTACATCTTTTGACCTTTTATTCAAAAGTTATCACTGGTAATCGATTACCATAATCATGTAATCGATTACACAATGCATTTTATGAAAAGTTGTGACTCTTCACAATTGGATTTGATTTCCAACGTTCAGATACACTGGTAATCAATTACGAATATAGTGTAATCGATTACACCATTTGAAAAATATTTTGGAATGTTGCAAATCAGTTAAAAACATTTTGAAATCAAATTTGGTCACTGGTAATCGATTACATGAAACTGGTAATCGATTACCAGAGAGTAAATACTCTGGTAACTTAGAAAATTTTTGAGAAAACTCTTTTGTAAAACAAAATTGTGCTATGTTTGGATTTTTGAAAATACTTCCCTTGTGATGTCTTAACTGTTGCTTCTCGATTTCTTCTCTTGAATCTTGATATCAACTTCTCTTGAATCTTGAATCTTGATCTTGATTGTTCTTGAATCTTGAATTTTGAAACTTAATTGTTCTTGAATCTTGATTCTTTGAGACTTGATTCTTGAAGCCTGATTCTTTGTAACTTGCTTAACTCTTGATTCTTTGGCATCATCAAAATAATGTTGGAAGTCATTGCTTCCACAATGAGATGCAAAGATAGGCTCAAACTAACTAGGAGAGGGCTTAAAAATCATAGTTACCTCGAAGAAACTGTGAAGGGAAGATTGGAAGCTTCATTCTCTACTGAATCCTCGAGTTGAGTTTTGAAGATTCCACTCTGATAAAAGTGTTCCTCCTCATGTGGTGGTCCAATGATAACTCGTGGCAGTCACCGGTGGTTTTGGGTGGTGGAGGAGAAGATTTGGGGTGTTAGGTGATAGTGAGGGTTTGGGGGAGAAGATGGGAGAAAAATGCGTGTTTTATGATATTGGATGTATTTGTAGCTTGCAAGACTCGCTTGAGCGAAATTTTCCTCACCTGGGCGAGTTCTAGGCAAATTCATGCTCCAACATATTTCACTGCTTTTGTGCAAAGGTCATAGCTCAGGCTCCAGATTTTATTTCGCAAATCCCAACGGTCAAAACTAGAAGACTTTGGTTTTGAGCCTATAATCCAAATTTGAAAGTGATCCAATGGTTAACAAATCTGAGTTCATGGTTTTATCAAAACAGGTTTTGGATCAATCTCAGAATCACATAGTTCCAACGCAGATCAATCAAACTCCACATAACCTAATATCCACACTAAGCAATTGCACAAGGATAATTTACACAACACTTAAATTAATCCAAATTAATCAAGTAATCAAAATAACACAAGAAATACATCAAACATCTATTTTCAATTATTGAAATTTTAGGACGTTACAACACAGACACACAGAAAGATAAACAATGAAAAAGAATAAAAGCAATAATACCTCTCTTGCAACCTCACTTGCGATATTTCGGCTTGGGATGCATTTTATTTGGCAGTTTTTTAGATGTTAAGTACCATTGGGTGGGTTACTTTTTATTGGCATTGGAAACACATTACACTATGGCAGGGTAATGTTTCACGGTTTAATGAATCTTCTACCTATTTGATGGGATAGTTAAGATATTATCTATGGTTGAACTCTTCGTAACTTATCAATGGATATAGCCCTTTCGATATGAATAGTTTATTAGTCTAGGCATGGATGTTCATGTTTGGACATCTTGTTTAGGCTACTGGATTTATGTTTGTAACGAAAAAAGACTAAATCATTAAGTCTCTAATGATCCAACCTATTTCATTTTTTTTAATGAATGTGGTCAAATACACTCCAATTTCATTCACAGCTAGAAGCACTACAAGTTTGGCTTAAAACATGAATAACCAACTTTTGTAAATGTGGTGCACCACAATCATAAGATGCCCACCATTGATCTAACATATTTCATGTCATGAAATAAAGTAATAACAAATAAAGTCACAAATAAATATTAAGGAATAAGGCTTGTAATTTATGAAAGTTACCTTGCATGACTATATTTCTTTTGTGCAAAGTAGTTTTCCTTACAAAATCCAACTCAATATTAATGTAAATTTTATTCTCATTAGTTTGCTTACTTTGCAATTCATTATCTCCATGAGCATATTTTTCAATGACATGCAAAAGACCAGTTGTTGTAGTCATATGTTTAATTGTATTTATTGTGTTATTTGAATATATGGTTGACTTGAATGAGTTGAGGTGTGGCTTGAATTAGTCATGTGTGAATTTCTTGATGTGGATGTTGAGTTATGTTGAGTTTATTGAGCTAAGTTGAAGTTATGAGATTTCAAATTTTTACCTAAACCTATTTCAGTGAAATCACTTTCCCGGAGTCATTAACCATTGGATCATCTTCAAATGTTTTCTAGAGGTTCCTAAGACGATTGTACACATACTGACCGTTGGGATTTGTAATATAACATCTTGAGTAGGAGATGTGAATTTTTTTACCGAAGCAGAAAATTTGAGGTGTGGGTCAGCTCGCCCGAGCGAGCCACACTCGCCTGGGCGAGTTTTGCGGGCTTCAAATATGCCCAACAGCGTAAAACAACCATCTTCTTCCTCCTTACCTTTGTTTGTGGCTGGCAAGTGCACCAGATCACACAAGTAGTATAAAACAGCAAGAATTGAGTATCGAACTATCGGGGAACTTGTGTTATCTGGCTAGCTATTTCGATAAATAGGCGTCTGCTATGAAAATATAACTGTGCTTATGGACAAGTATTTAAACTATCTAGGCAAAAAGAAAGAAAATCACGCAAGAGAAATACTGTGTAAAAACAAGTAGAGAAAGCATTGGTCATCCTCATAGGTTCTTGATGCTAAAAAGGATGTTCCCTATTTAACAATGCTCATGCGTTCCTATGTTGTCTCCTGGACTGCTAGACCCCGATTCCTCATGATAGCCTAGCCTAGTCCTGATCAAGCCTCGTCCGCAGATTCCTCTTGTAAGACTAAACTCAATCAAGACCGCATTAAGACACATACACAACTAAGTTCTTGTACCCCGATCCCTCATGATAGCACAACAACTTAGTCCCGCACTACCAAGGACTTTAGAATCAGACCAGTTCCTATTGTTGAATGATCCTAACAAAGCATGCATCTACGTGATCAAGGTAAAAGCACACTAGAATGAAAAGCAGATAGCACAGAGAACACACAAAACATCATTACATAGATAGAAATATATTTATATCAGGTACCTACAGGGAAGATCCAACAGAGGATTTAGCTTTCCATAGTCTGGAAACCTCCTTTACAACAAAGAGAAGAACAAGATGAAAGACTGCAAAAACACAAGTGGTGAGAATGTCTTCTTCACCTCTAGGATCTCACAATCACTCACAAACTCATCTCAAGTTCTCAGAACGGCTTCCGCTTCGAACTCGCATCTCTACAGATCTTCACACAGACAAATCTCTCAGAACTCTTTGGAACTTGGACCTTTCTCTCTCTAGAACTTCCTTAACATGCAAAAGCTTCAAGCCAGGGCCAGATTCTGGTGCATGCAGAGGTTTCTTCAAGAAAAACTCCAAACTCTCTTTTTCAAATCTGAATTCAGGCTTAAATAGGTGGCCTTGTTCGTGCTCGTGCGCTTAACGCATGTATGGACCGCTTAGCGCATGTTAGTGAATTTTGGCTCAGCGTGCTTCTCTTGCTTAGCGGATGAGCTGATACAACATACATAGGTTTTATACACAAAAGTTAGTCATATTCATCGACTAACAACTCCCCCAAATTTACAGTTTTGCTTGTCCTCAAGCAAAAGAGAACAACTCACTTGTCTTCAAGTGGTAAAACATGCAGTGTTTATGTATAACGGTGTATGCATCAAAATTTATTGGTTGCATGATGAGAAAGATGAAGCAATGTGTACCTATCACTTATTTTCATAGACTATGCAGCTAGACAAAGAGGAGAACAAAATGTGAACTATACAGTTGGATGAAGTTAATCATAAGACAGATATCAAGGAAAGTAGCTCAAACCACAGTCTCACGGCTACTGTTTCACTCAAGCACAAGTGTTTAAGCTATTCATTAATAACAACTAACAAGAGGTCCAATCTTTGCATTTCATCTCATGCCATTAAGTCAGAAATGTATAAACAAAATCAGAAGGACTTTCTCAGGCTTGTAGTGAGGCTTGGCTGCAAAAATTCATTGGTTTTTCTAGGATTCAAAGGTTTAGCTTCTAAGAGAGCACAAATCCTTGACTTATCCCAATGGTCTTGTATTATACCAGTAGCTTTCTCACTATCTTTTCCTCTCAAGTTACTTTTGACCTTATTGTAACAGCACAATTTATTCTTTTTTTTAACATACAACTTATTTGTTGTGTGTGCTGATGCTTAACCTCTTTCTTTTCATTCTTTTCAACTTTTCTCCCCCAAATTTAGAGTAAATTTGTCTTGAACCATATGTTCTCCTAGAATCTAAACAAGGTATTAGGAGATAATTATTTAAGTTCAGGGTTCAATTCATGACAAAATCATTCAGCCTATACAGGGAGCAAAGGATGCAATTATCATTCAAGGTAAGGTTTTTGGTTAGAGAGCTTGTGTATGTACAATCATGGCCTTCATCATGTCCTCATTTATACATTTCATTCTAAAATTCAGAGATTCATGCAAAGATTATTACTCACAGCTAGCCGTTCACTCACAGTTTAAGGTCACACTCTCACCGGTTTTTGGTTCAAGCTTTTCTTTCACAATCAATCTGTCTATTGACTAACAATTCTAAATGCAAGTTCACATTCTTGTTCTTTCTTTGTCTAACATACACACTTGCTCAACTTCATGAAAGGAAACAAAAATCTCATCTTAAGCATGCATTCAATTTAAAACAATGTCATACACCCATTTTCACAAAATAAATAAACTACTTCAATGCCATACCATCAAGAGTTAAGTTAAATTGTTCATGATGCTTTAAGATGAGCAACTATACTACTCGTGCACAAAACTAACAAAAAGTAACTAATGTACTAACATCAAAGTTATACTAATACTTCAAAATCACACAAAGAAGCATAAAATCTCTAGAAATATCTACGTTCTTGTCAAAATGGACCACAACTTCCTCACTAGTCCATCCAGTTAGAAAAATCTGAACCATCCTCTAGGTAGTAGGCTGTTGAGTCAGGAGGAGCTACAACTTCATTATCTGAGTCATCGGGAATGAGTATCAAAGGTGGTGCCGGTGGAGTTGGTGGAGGTGATAGAATCTCAACCTCTGGGGAAGCCGGTGGGTCTACTACTGGTGGTCGGGACTTAGCTGGTGTAGGCTCTGTCCTTGTTGGTATGGGACTGTGGGGCACAACCTCGGAAGATCTTCCTAATGGCAGCTGAACTTCAGGCCAGGCCACTTTATCTAAAAATTGCTCCATGGATACTATTGGCCTGTTATGAGTCAACTGCTGCTGGTTGTGGACAATAATCAGCTGCCCCCGAAATAGTCTCTGCAACATAAGAACTATAGGTCATGCTTGTTGGCCATTTGGTTCCATGGTTGCTGTTGGAGGAGGTGGGTTGGATGATGAAGGGATGTCTTCAGCTCTTTCTCTCTTTCTTGAGGCCATCTGTAAGAAAATAATGTGAACATTGGAAAGAAAATTAATTTAGACGAAAGATAAAGGTCACTTAGCGAAACAGCATTCGCTTAGCGGTCCTTACAAAATAATATAGACCGCTTAGCGAGTCTTCTTAGAAAACACTATACCCGCTTGGCGTATAGATCCCGCTAAGCCTATAACTTGCCGCAATGATGTGCGCTTAGCTCTCCCGAAGCCACGCTTAGTGGTATTACACAGTAAAAGTTTCACAAATTCTACTAAGTTATGGGAGCTTAGCGAAATGGGTCACTCAGCTCAGTCACTGCCATAAAGAACTTCGCTTAGCACAAGGATAATGGCTCAGCACGCGGCTATCATGACAAGTTACTCGGGCTTGGCGAATCAGCCTCGCTTAGCCACAAGTACTTATCTAGAGGATGAATATTCATCCTCTACAGATCCAATCACTTAGCGCGGCAGGTGCGCTTAGCAAGTTCTACCAGAAATGCATGTATGCGATAAGTATAGATGAACTCACTGAGCGCTGAAAGGTCGCTGAGCGAGTTCATTGTAAATTTCCAGAAAATAGCAGAAAACGCAATTCATATTCTTCTAAAATTGAAACCTCTAACAGTCAGATTACGCATGCAAGGTTTCCAACATACCTATCAACAGACACCCTATATAGACACCTAAACTTAAGCTACTCCTACACACACTACAATCCTATAATTCCTAAAGCTAGTTTTAAAAGTTATCTATCCTAAGGTTGAGCAAAATAACAATGATAAGGATCATGAGGAACTTACTTGAATGGCTGATACAGTTGACCTAATGTAGATGTTGGATTAGATGAGAGAGAGAGAAAAAGATGATATGGTTTATGCAGAATTCTCTAGCTATCCCTACACCCAGCACTTGTCATTATGCTGAAGTTACACTTAACCAATGCTTTTTCCGATGCTCCTGCTTAGCGAAAGCTTCACTAAGCGGGAGAGTCGTTTGATTTTCCAAGGCCAGCCACTTAGTGGGGCTCGAGCTAAGCGGAAGAGTCATTTGGGTTTTTTTTAGCACATAAATACTTAGCTTAGTGAGTTAAATATACCGCTTAGCAAGATCTACAGATTAGAAAACCTGCAGCTCTCGCAAAGCCGAGATCTGAGCCCGCTTAGCAGAAATCATGTATTCTATATGCAGTGAAGCTAGCGCTGAGCGGTTACAAGATTCGCATAGTGCATGAACTGCCGCAAGCAATTAAGCTTAGCAGATATGAATGGCACTAAGCTAATTTAAATCCTATTTAAACCACAAGAATATCCGCTTAGCCAGCAGATTATGCGCTCAGCCCCATGGCCCTCAATTCTGACCGTAATGAATAGAGCTTGGTGACATAGGGTCGCGCTTAGCCAAGGGAAGCCATCGCTGAGCGATTAGGTCGTCGCTTAGTGGAAATAATCAACCTTAGGTGCCAGGGTGGTGCGCTAAGTGCTTGAGCTCCTGGCTTAGCACATGAGTGCTAATGCGCTTAGCAAGAAGCAAATGCTTAGCTAAAGGACTAATTTTAAAAAATATTTTTCTAAGTGATAACTTAGTCCTTTCCCAAGAAATTAAAACCCTTAATTTCACATTCAAAGAGAGGTTGATATGCTCCATGTAAAGATTATTAAGCAAGTTCCTAATGATCAAATGCATGAAAAACAAACACAGCAAAGCTTAAAACTGGGTTGCCTCCTAGGAAGCGCTTCTTTAACGTCATTAGCTTGACGCTTTTACCTCACTTGGCGATCAAATGAATAGTGTTATGTGTCTTGCTAAATTTTTTTCCATGATACAGTTTTAGCCTTTGGCCATTGACAACCCATGTCCTTTCAGGATCCTGAGATTGTGGGTCATACAGCTCTATTTCACCGTAAGATCGAACTTTCTTAATAACAAAGGGTCTAGACCATTTGGATTTCAGCTTACCAGGAAATAATTTCAATCTTGAATTAAGCAATAGTACTTCTTGTCCTGGTTTGAATTCTCTCTTCAACAACTTCTTATCGTGATACATCTTCACCTTTTCTTTGTAATGTCGCGAAGATTCATAAGCTGTTAATCGCATTTCTTCTAGTTCCAGTAACTGGATCTTTCTCTGCTCTCTAGATACCTTCTCATCAAAGTTCATAAATTTCAGAGCCCAATATGCCTTATGTTCCATTTCAACTAGTAAATGACATGATTTGCCATATACCAATTGAAACGAAGATAGCCCAATTAGAGTTTTGTATGCAATTCTATAGGCCCACAATGCATCTTCCAATTTGGATGACCAGTCTTTTCTAATTAATGCCACTGTTTTTTCTAGTATTTTCTTTAATTCTCGGTTAGAGACTTCGACTTGCCCATTAGTTTGTGGATGGTAAGGGGACACCACTCTATGATTCACATGGTATTGTCCCAATACCTTTTGGAGTTGGGTATTACAGAAGTGTGGACCACCATCACTGATCAGTATTCGAGGTACTCCAAATCGAGAAAAAATATTTTTCTTGATAAATTTCACCACAGTTTTAGCATCATTCCTTGCAGTGGCCATAGCTTCCACCCATTTAGATACGTAATCAATAGCCACTAGAATATACTCATTCCCTACTGATGAAGGAAAAGGGCCCATGAAATCAATACCCCAGCAATCAAAAACTTCAACTTCCATAATGTTTGGTAGAGGCATCTCATTTCTTCGAGAAATTCCACCCATTCTCTGACATTGGTCACATTTCAAGACATGATGATGGGCGTCTTTGAAAATTGTTGGCAAAAAAAATCCTGATTGTAAGACCTTGGCTACTGTTTTACTTCCGCCATAATGCCCACCACACGGTGAATTGCGATAGTGCCACAGTATGCCTTTGGCTTCCTCACTCGTCACACATCTCCTAAGGAGGTTATCTGCACCAATTTTGAACAAGTGGGGGTCATGTCGAACATAATGTCGTGCATCAGAGAAAAATCTTTTTCTCTGTTGCCAATTGAGGTCTTTAGGAATGACCCCGACTGCCTTAAAATTAGCTATGTCTCAAGTGCGAACACAATTGCCAGCAATTCCTTCTCAGTGGTGGCATAGTTAACCTACGCATCATTCAATACTTTGCTAGCATAGTAGATGGTATGAAATACTCTGCCTTTCCTCTGCCCGAGCACAACACCTACTGCGTAATCACTTGCATCGCACATTAATTCAAATTCTTGTCCCCAGTCTGGTGATGTGATCACAGGAGCATAAACCAATTTAGCTTTGAGGGTGTTAAAGGCTTCTAAACATTCATCATCAAACACAAACACAGCCTCCTTGTTCAATAGGTTTCTAAGAGGTTTCGCAATTTTGGAGAAGTCTTTAATGAACCATCGATAAAATCATGCATGACCCAAAAAACTGCGGATGCCTTTCACATTGACTAGAGGTGGAAGTTTATCAATAACATCTGGTTTTGCTTTGTCCACCTCAATTCTTTTTTTCAAAATCTTGTGTCCCAACACGACACCTTATTGAACCATAAAATGCCATTTCTCCCAATTAAGTACCAGATTGGATTCTTCACACCGTTGTAACGCCTTGTCTAGGTTTGCGAAACAATTCTCAAAAGATGCACCAAAGACTGAAAAATCATCCATAAAGACTTCAATGCATTTCTCTACCATGTCAGCAAAGATAGCCATCATACATCTTTGGAACGTAACAGGAGCGTTACATAACCCGAATGGCATGCGGCGATAAGCAAAACCACCAAAGGGACATGTGAAAGCTATCTTTTCTTGGTCTTGGGGGTCTACAAAAATATGATTATAACCTGAATATCCATCCAAAAAATAGTAGAAAGACTGCCCTACAAGTCTTTCGAGCATTTGATCCATGAAGGGAAGCGGGTAGTGATCTTTTCTTGTGGCTTCATTAAGCTTTCTATAGTCGATGCACATACGCAATCCTATGACTGTTCTGGTAGGAATTAGTTCATTTTGATCATTCTTCACTACTATCATTCCTCCTTTTTTTGGAACAACTTGAACAGGACTAACTCATGAGCTATCTGAAATTGGATAAATGAGGCCCGCCTCCAGTAATTTGAGCACCTCTTTTCTTACCTCTTCCTTCATTATAGGATTCAACCTTCTCTGAGGCTATTGCACCGGTTTAAAATTAGTTTCCAGATTGATTTTATGCATACAATATGATGGGCTGATTTCCTTCAAATCTAAAATGTGCCAACCAATAGCCGCTTTATGACGTTTTAGAATTTGCACCATTTGATCCTCCTCTTCCTTCTTTAAAGAGTTACTAATTATGACTGGTTTAATCTCCTCATCTTCCAAGAATATATACTTTAGATGTGCTGGAAGGGTTTTTAATTTTTCTTTGGGCTTTACTGGTGGTCTTATTTTCTCCAATTTTTCGAAAACCACACGATCAACACAATTTGCTTTCGGATCATCACACTCTTCATTATTGACTAAGCTGTCTATCTCATCACCCAATTCTTTTTCCAAAGGAAAATGTTGTATCATGGTTGAAGTTGTTAACACTATTTCCTGTTCCACCTCTTCCTCCTCAGAACAAGCATCACCCATATCTGAATGTTTCATGGCCTCAAAGAGGTCAAAAGAGACTTTTTGATCCTCTACAATGAGTTCCAATCTACCTTTCTCTGTTCCTCTAACATAGCCAGCAGCGGCCGAGCAAGAGTATTCTGGAGTACTGGAGATTACAGACGTTTCCTCTTCAGTGGTCATCTGATGATGGATGGTGGTAACTTGAAAAATGCTTTCTTGATTCGTTTCAATCTCTATACGCTCTTCCTCTTCTTTGGCCACAGTGTTAGCCATGTCATCCACCAACTTACTAATCTGAGTTACAGTTCTTCTAAAAGCCTGTTGCATTGACTCTACTGTATCTTTAAATTGCATTAGCAGGTCATCTAGATTAATAACTCCTTCTGCTTTATCATCATAATCTGGTTGCCAGCATGACTCCTAGTGATAGCCTGCAGAAGACTGGTTCCTTTGAAATTGAGTTCCTTGCTGTTGCATTCCATAGCAAGATCCTTTAGAGCAGACTTGGTATGTCATGAAGTCTGCCAAAATACTCTCAAGATCAGGGACTCTTTCCTCTTCAAGGTATTCATACATGACCGGTTCCTGTCTCCGGTCATGGTTATTTATAGAATAAAAATAACAACTATCTTTATGCTTCTCTCCTCTAGCTAAATCACTGTTCATTAATGGGATTGAGATAATAATCTTCATGATATAGCAGTGAAGTAGTTGCCTTAGTGAGGAATACTAAATCACCTGTACAAGAGTCTATATACATAGAATACTAATAGGCAGCAGTTATCTAGTTCAATTAGAGAAGATAAATATAAATTAAAGAACAAATAATCACAGAAAATAATCAAAGAATAAAAAATAAAGAATAGACACCTAAAAATGAGCTAACTTCCCAAATAAAAAGAAGTTCCCTGGCAACGGCGCCAAAAACTTGTTCGCGGCTGGCAAGTGCACCGATCGCACAAGTAGTATAAAACGGTAAGAACCGAGTATCGAACTCTCGGGGAACTTGTGTTATCTGACAAGCTATTTCGATAAATAGGCGTCTGGTATGAAAATATAATTGTGGTTATGGACAGGTATTTAAACTATCTAGGCAAAAAGAAAGAAAATCACGCAAGAGAAATACTGTGTAAAAATAAGTAGAGAAAGCGTTAGTCTTCCTCATAGGTTCCTGATGCTAAAAAGGATGTTCTCTATTTAACAATGCTCATACATTCCTATGTTGTCTCCTGGACTGCTAGACACCGATTCCTCATGATAGCCTAGCCTAGTCCTGATCAAGCCTCGTCCGTAGATCCCTCTTGTAAGACTAAACTCAATCAAGACCACATTAAGACACACATACACAACTAAGTTCTTGTACCCCGATCCCTCGTGATAGCACAACAACTTAGTCCCATACTACCAAGGATTTTAGAATCAGACTAGTTCCCACTATTGAATGACACTAACAAAGCATGCATCTACGTGATCAAGGTAAAAGCACACTAGAATGAAAAGCAGATAGCACAGAGAACACACAAAACATCATTACATAGATAGAAATATATTTATATTAGGTACCTACAGGGAAGATCCAACAGAGGATTTAGCTTTTCATAGTCTGGAAACCTCCTTTACAAAAAAGAGAAGAACAAGATGAAAGACTGCAAAAACACAAGTGGTGAGGATGTCTCCTTCACCTCTAGGATCTCACAATCACTCACAAACTCATCTCAAGTTCTCAGAACGGCTTCTGCTTCGAACTCGCATCTTTGCAGATCTTCACACAACAAAATCTCTCAGAACTCTTTGGAACTTGGACCTTTCTTTCTCTAGAACTTCCTAAACATGCAAAAGCTTCAAGCTAGGGCCAGATTCTCGTGCATGCAGAGGCTTCTTCAAGAAAAACTCCAAACTCTCTTTTTCAAATCTGATTTCAGGCTTAAATAGCTGGCCTTGTTCGTGCTCGTGCGCTTAACGCACGTATGGACCACTTAGCGCATGTTAGTGAATTTTGGCTCAGCGTGCTTCTCTCACTTTTACCAATTTGCCTAATTAACCTGAAATTGAGAGAAATTGATTATTAAACACACAAAACAAAAGTATAAATTATCTATTACCTATATTTATCAAAAAGTACTTATAATATTACAAAACAACCATAAATTGGAAAAGTTTGATACAAAATACACAGGTTTTATACACAAAAGTTAGTCATATTCATCGACTAACACCCTTCCCCGAAACCCTCCCCAATGCCCCTAAGCTCCTCCTCCACCACCACTTATCCCCGATGGCTCCACGAGTTGTCTTTTCTTGTCGTAGGACCACCGCACGAAGAAAAATAGTTTAATCGGAATGAAATCTTCAAAACTTATCTTGAGGATTCAGTAAGAATAAAGCCTCCAATCCTACCTTCGCGGTTGTTTTTTTTAGGTAACCGTGATTCTAAGCCTGCTCCTTGTTAGTTTAAGCCTATCTTTGCATCTCTTCTGACTTAGGAACCATTATTGGATGTTTTTACACTTCCTTTGAAAAACCCTTGAAAATGAGATGCTGTAAAAGTTATATTTTTATGAAATGGATGTTATTTTTGTGACCTTCACTAAACCCCAGTCACATTGCTGTGATTGGAATTTCAAAATGATGCCTCCTTTTAGTAGAACCCGAAGCACCCCTCGGCCCTTTTATGTTTTGGCTGGGGTATTTGACTCCGAATATTGTTATTAACTTTATTTTTGAAATCTATACTAAATTTCCTTTAATTTGGTATATAGAAACTTGCGTTTGGACTGATGAGCGTGAACAAGAGAGACCTCTGAGTGATGCAAAGAGGAACTGACGGAGAGCTCACAATAGCTGAGGGGAGTTTATTATAATTTACCATTTTTGATACCATACTTGGGGTCAGGGAACCTAACTATGGGGATGTATGCTTGTCCTTGTTGCATGCTGGTTTTCAAGAAAACAATGTTTTAGACTAATGAGATGCGATATATCTATTATTGATGAATAACATTATTTTTTTATTAGACTTGTGTTGTCCGAAGACCTGGGGAGTGTGAATCTCAGGCATGAACTATATATGTATATGCGGAGTGTGACTTACTGATGATATTTCTATTGATGACATTAATTGATATGAGGTGACGTTGATGTTTATGATAATATTGATATGAGGTGATGTTGTTATTGTTGACTATGTTAACATAAGTTGATGTTGTTATTGATGAATATGTTAACATGAGTTGATGTTGTTATTGATGATTGTGTTAATATGAGATAATTTTGTTGTTGTTGTTGTTAATGTCATTAAGATGAAATGATGTTGATGTTGAGGATGATATTGAGATGAAATATGGATGATGTTGAAAATGCATTGTGATGATGTTATGTTGTGTATGTACATGGGGGGTGCAATGACCTTATTGGATATCCCTGGTGGGGGAGATAGAGTGGTTAAAGAGTTTTAAGCATCTCTGGAGGGGGGATGGCTTAGAATATTTAATTATCCATTGTTAGTGCATTGATGGTGCCCATGTTTCATCTGCTCTATGTTGTGTATGTACATGGGGGGTGCAGTGACCTTGTTGCATATCCTAGGTTGGGGAAATATAGTGGTTAAAGAGTTTTAAGCATCTCTAGAGGGGGATGGCTTAGAATATTTAATTATCCACGGTCAGTGCATTGATGGTGCCCATGTTTCATACTTCATATTGCATGAAAATAGTACAAACTTTGTTAGTAAGTACTCGTAGTTTTTCATGAGGAAAAATACTTGTACTTGGGGGCATGTCACTCGGTTTGGAACTCCCTTGAGACTCAGACTGATCACTGTGGGGGGAGGGGGGAGTTGACTGTGCATGACAGGGTGACCTCAACACTTACTGCCTAGTTTTCCTAAGTGAGAGTGTCGTGTGGGCACCCTTAGGCTATTTCCTTAGGGATGGTACCACATTTCCATTTGAGAGTTGAGGTCAGGTGCATGCATCATACTGAGCATGATTGATAGGAACTATGGACAAATGATGATTATTTGTTGAGTGTGTGTTGGATTAATGAATATTTGTGTAAGCTTATGACATTTGTTAATGTTTTCTTACTAATTGTGGTCATTTGATTTTAGTATTAATCCCTTTTATAATGAACTCACCCTTGAAATTTTTGTATCATGTGGTTGGTACCTATGATGATCGCGAACCCTTGTTCGTGGGAGTAGAATGACAGCAGTAGAGTACAGGATTATTTTAGGGAGAGTTGTGTTTTGTTAATCAACTCCTCCATAGCTGGTTCCATTATTCTTTTTGTTGAATTGAGGATGTAAATCACAATCTTAATTATATGTATGAACAAATTTACTTTCCATTATGTGAATAATGTGTACTAAGTTACTATGCCTATATATATATATATATATATATATATATATATATATATATATATATATATATATATATATATATTCATTTAAGTAATGGTGCGTTGTTTGGGAATGTATATCGTGAAATTAAAATTAAAATTTTACTTTAATTTTTCATAAGCAAATTAACAGAATTTTCATTTAAAAATTGAAATTTTCACGGTTTAGAGTGGTGATATTGTAACGACGAGGCGGGTCGTTACAATTTGCAACATTGTTTGTCACTATGTGAACTATATTTCAGGACCAACACATAACACAACATCCTTGAAAAGCTTAAACAACATATTAGGAGATTTAGAAGAATGAGAGGCATCAACAGATTTTAGAAAAATAGTTCCTTTACGATAATAAACCAAAAATTGATAAGAGTTCTCCTTTTCCTATCAGTCCACCCATCAACCATAAGAATGCAACCTGTTTTCTTCCAAATAGAAAGATATTCCTCCACAAGTTTCTTCACTTCATCAACCCAACTATTTAACAAATTACCACGAAGTTTGTGTATACCTGGAGCCTTGTATCCTGGATCATGCTACATAGAGCATCAACCATATGTTGAAAATATGTTGAATTAGCTGCATTAAATGGAACAAATGCATCAAGGAACCATTTAGCAATAGCAAGGTCACACTTTTGTATCACTTGTTTATTTTTCATCACACTTTTCAAGGTAGGTTGAGCTCCAAGAGTGGTTCTAGGCGGAAAATAAGTCCCAATGCTAGCACTTGTCTTAACCTTTTCAGTTGCAAAAGCTCATGGTCATGGTTGTTCCACTTCTATTGGCACTTCATCACCCTTATTTCACTAGGTGGATAACTATTATCACGTTCTTCATTTTTTCTCCTCTGGCTCTTATTTCCATCAAGATTTTGTTTCATTTTATAACAAACTTTTGCAGGCACCTTCTTGCATATTTCAACTTGACCTTTTTCACCAGCCAAGTGACCATTGAACCGATTAATTCCACCTCCCCTAACAATTTGATCATAGTAGATACACACCATACCAGTCTTCTGACCCTCCTTAGTCATCTTACAATCTCCCCAAGCTATATCAGTCTTCGCTCTAATATTAGGCCTTGTTTTGAGTAAAGGCTTCTTGGGATAATGTTATTTCACCAAATGCTATCTTTGATACAGTTAAAGCAACCAAAAACAAAAAGATAGTCAATAATAATTCAGAATATGCACAAAAAGAAGTTTTTCTACAAATCAGAAATGCACAAAACAAAACCCAACATCAAATTTATGAACAAAATATACATGCATCAAACAAAACAGAAATGGTTTAGAAAACAAAAATGCATCAAATTTATGATTTGTTGAACCAAATAAAAATTAGAGGGCATCAATTTGATGAGGGTGACTTTCCTATGACAATTGAAGGCTCCTTACTTTTATTAGCATTACTAAAGAACAATGTGGTAATTAGACATGGTGTAAATGAAATTACTCAACTAATCCAAATTAAATGAAAAAGGTAACAAATAAAAAGTTGATAATAGCATATAGGCTTCATGCAAGGAAATGAGACCATGATAAACAAACGGGAATCATAGAGCAATAAACTTTAAGTTCATTCATCAGTACTGAAGAGTACAACATATACAATACAATTTCAAATCAGCCAATCTTTATTTTGGAATCATTAAAACAAAAAAACATATATGATTTGCAAGTGAGTTGTTTTTCATTATGTAATCAGATGCTTAAATCAATACATAAGTGATACAAAAAGAGATAATTTTAAGAGAAAACAAGCCTAATTGGGCCAAATTAAGTGCAACAAAATAAACAAAGTCCATCGAAACATGCATTTTTCTACAATGTGGCTCTTCAACTCTTTCCTTCTTTTACTCCTCATATGTTAGATTGGACTTAAAGATTAAGTGCATATATAGAGCAAAAGAAAACAAAATGGAAACATAATGTCCCTTAAAAATCTCAACACAAAGGAAATAATTAGTTCATATTAGGTTGTTTGTTGTAAGTAGGAATCACAAGTTAATTTTATAAAGTTACAACATCATGCCATGCAACTTGATACTTCAACTTCAACTTTTTGAAATAACACAACTCTTTCACTCTATTCAATTTCTCTTCGCCAATTGTTTGCAGAACAACAAGACCACCCTTTTCTTTCTTGCTTCTCTACAAGTTCTTCCTCCTTAACATTCTTAGGTTTGTGTGTGTCTTTATAACTAATTAATTGCATTATATACTTTTTTCCAATTCCTTTATAAGGAAAGATAATCACTATACAAAAAAATGTAAGAGTGTTGTTCATTGGAGCATCTACAACATAACTATCATGCAGATTAAAAGAGTGTATGTATACCATAAATGCACAAAACAGAACACAAAAGAACATAGGACATAACCTTGCAAATTGGTGTCTCTGGTGGCAGCTGTAGCTCTGGTGAGTTCAGCAATGTTAAGCACTGATGAGTGTGGCAGCGGTGGGAACTTGGGCGATGGTGGGAGTATGCACGACGATGTGAGTGTGCAGGGAGAGACAAATTTCAACGATGTTCACGCGTGGGTGGGTCAAGGTTGACAATGGTGTAAGGTTGGTGACACACTAAGGTTGATGATGCTATACAGTTTGGAGTTTGAGAGAATTTTAGGTTCCTTTCTCGAGTTTGAGAGAGACAAAGACCCCTTCTCGTGTCCCTTTCTTTTTCCCCCATCCTTAACCAAAATGGCGTCGTTTATTTTTTTTTATTTCAAAAATCACAGAATGACTTGGACTGGGTCAATGGAATGCAGATTCAACCAGCAACCTAGCTGTCATACCCTAATTTCGTCAAGGGACCATCCGTTGTTGGGATGCGACCCTCGTTTGACTACTTTGAGGTACTTGGCACCCATTGTTAGGAAATTCGTGAAGTTCCGTGACATGCCGGAAGTCAAAAGAAAGCGTTGTAGCACATTCCGTGAAGTTCCGTGACATGTCGGAAATTAAAAAGGAAGTGTTAGTGCGCAATCCGTAAGGTTACGTGACATCCCGAAAACCAAAAAGGGGTTGATTACGTAGTCCATAAGGTTTCGTAACATTACGGAATGAAAACAAGCATCGTTACGAAATTTGTAAAGTTTCGTAACGTTACGGAAAAAGAATCACCAAAAAGGGGTAGGGGGTGTACTTAGTAAAAATGGGGGTGCAAATAGCAACCAGGCCCACTTGGGCCTTCCAGAAAATTCCTCCAGAAGGCGGTTGCTTCTGGAGGAAGCAACCTAGCTCGCCTGGGCGAGCTGGGTGGCAAGCATCTTCTCCATTTTTCTATAAATAGGGGGAGAAGTGAAGAGGAAAATTGTTCAACCCTCTTGGTAATTCGAGAATCACTTGAAATTGGTGAAAAGAGTTGGTTCCGTGAAGAAAATCCAAGCCAAGGCGCTTCCGTAACTTTTCCGTAACGTTTTCATGGGGATTTTCGCGAAGATTTTCAATCGTTCTTCATCCGTTCTTCGTTCGTTCTTCGGTCTTCAACCGGTAAGTTCTCGAAACCGAACTTTTCAATTCATTCTATGTACCCTTAGTGGTCCTCATTTGTTTTCGCGTGCTTTTATTTTCATTTCGTTTACTTTCCGTACCCCCTTTTGACGTGCTTCTATCATTTACTTAAGTCATTTTCTCGCCTAATCAAAAAATAAAATAAATTTTCACCGATCATTTGAATTGTAACTTCCGTTAATTTCTATTAAAATGAAATCCGACCGTTCGGTCATGCCGTAACCACGTTGGAAACCAAAATGAGGTAAAATAATAATATAGTAATCAAAAATATTTTTTAGTAAAATAAACCAAAAAAAATCAATCGGACATTTCTCTTTGGGATTTTTCATTCTTAATTGAACCGACTAATAACCAAAGTGAAACTAAGGCTAAAATCAAAAACCAAAACTTTTGTCATCGCCTAAAAAAGCCATTTTCAAAGGTCCAACGCCTTGAAATGGTCTTTCCCGCTTTTATTAGTTAAGTGTAGGTTTCTAAAGGCCTAAAATCAACACGCAACTTTACTACCTCTTTCAAAAATAAAGAGAACATTAATGGTCCAATGCCTTAATGTCTTCTCTCTTTTCAAAAGAATCGAAAGTTTGTTTAATGGTCCAACGCCTTAAATGACCTTTCATTCAATAAAAACATGTCTTGCAAAAAGGATAAAGACAACTTAACCAAACACTTTGTTCATAAAGAACTACGTAGGTCTGATTTCCTTATCACAATTGAGGAATACGTAGGAGCAAAGGGAAATACCCTTGTCGATCACAAAAAGATAAAAATATAAAAAGGCATAAAAAAGACATAAGAACGTAAAAAGGGAAGATAACTTAAATTGAAGTCATATTTGCACATTTGATTAAAGGCTGCCGTCTCTTGTGACAGACGCGTGGGGTGCTAATACCTTCCTCGTGCGTAAATACAACTCCCGAACCTTTCACTTTAAAGTTCGTAGATCACGTCTTTTTTCCGGTTTTTCCGATGTTTTCCTCAAATAAACGTTGGTGGCGACTTCGCGCGTATTCCTTTCTAGGAACACACACCCGTGAGCCATGCGTCGCCCTCCCGCCGAAGGGTAGGTCGCGACAGTTGGCGACTATTTTTAGAGAGTTAGGCCATTTAATCTTGTGCAATGTTTTATCATGACTTTCTCCTTTGTTGGTTTCCCTTTATTTTTTCTTATGTTCTTGTGTATATAACTCTTTGTTGCTTTTAGTGCGTTTTAAGATGTATGCATGAGGTAAATATTTATTCATTTGATGCACACAAACACTAACACTATTTGCACACACGGTGAGTTGAAAAAGGGCCCTATACCCGGGTTCGTGGGAACATAAGGAGTGGAGGTGAATCTGTGATCATGCTAGGTCTTCGACTTGCTTGATTACAGTGAACCCTCATCTAGAGTTTTTCTCTTTGATAACATATTGTTGCTAGTAGTCCCTATTGCTGCAATATGTTCTTCTAAGAGGATGATACCTCTAGAGACCATCAAGAGAGATATGACCACCTTGGGAATTATCACTAAAAATCCCTTTTAGCTCCCTCCCACATAGGTCCCTTATATAGGGGCACGGAGCGAACACGCTTCGTGCCATTTTTTCACACTGCCATGCATAAGTGTCATATACCCTTTTTGCTTACTTTTGTTTGTAAGTGTTGTCATACTATGTACATCCCCATGTTTTGCCTTTCGCATACGCACCATGCACAGGTTCTGTCTTAATCCCCTCTCTTTGGCAAAACAACGGAGGGTCCGCGTCACCTTCTTAAATACATACGTTGGGCACTGTGCTACCTCAAGACGCTATATCTAAGAAGGAGACAATTTCCCGGGCTCCTGTATTCATAAATTGCATCTGTATCATATGCATTCCTTCATGCATTCATCCATTCCACCCATGATAGATGCCGGAGTTTTGATTCGCACCGATTTTGTTTCACTTTAGTAAAACATGGGATCAAGTCAAATGCCTTCACTTAAAAAGAGGTTCTATCAAGTCAAGGTCAAGAACCTAGGGACCACCAGTCTAAAGGAGTTAGGGCAGTTAATGGGTCAGCTCCAGCGGCAAGCTTTTCGCAAAACTTACGGTAAAATCTGGGACCTAGCCATGGTAGAAGTCTCCACAGAGACCATTGCCTCCCTCGCCCAGTATTATGATCAGCCGTTGAGGTGCTTCACCTTTGGGGACTTCCAGCTATCACCCATGGTGGAAGAATTTGAAGAGATCCTAGGATGCTCTCTAGGGGGAAGGAACCCTACCTCGTCTCAGGGTTCTATCCCTCATTAGCTAGAATTTCCAAGATAGTCCAAATCTCGACACAGGAATTGGACCACAGGAAGCAAGTCGAAAATGGGGTGGTTGGAATACCGAGAAAATATTTGGAGACAGAAGCAAGAATCTTGGCAGGTAAAGGCGAGTAGGCCCCGTTCATAGATATTCTCGCATTGTTGATTTTTGGAGGAGTCCTCTTTCCGAATGTGAATGGGTCAGTGGACCTAGCAGCGATCGACGCTTTTCTCGCCTATCATAACCACAAGGAAAGCCCGGTTGTCGCTATGCTAGCCGACCTATATGACACCTTCGACCGAAGATGTGAAAAAAGAAATACAAGGATTGTTTGCTGTACTCTAACTCTTTATGTATGGTTAGTTTCGCACCTTTTTCGCCAAGAGGTGAGGCATGCTTGCCCGCTAGAAAGCCACCGTTCATGCACAGAGAAAGGAGGGGCAAATTGGGACCAACTCTTAGCAAGCAAAGAAGGAGCATCTGTCAACTGGTTCCCTCGATGGAAGGAAGGAAGAACCGGAGTTCTTATTTCATGAGGAGGATTTCCAAATGTTCCCTTGATGGGGACGAGGGGTTGCATCAGTTATAATCCCGTTCTCGCTATAAGACAACTTGGCTACCCTATGAGAGGGGCATCACTAGAGGAAGAGATCGTGCTTGTCATTTCACGAGGTTTCAATAAGACCAATGTGGAGACACTTCAGAAAGTCCGCAAGGCATGGGAGGGGTTGCAAAAGAAGGACAAAGAACTCAGGGGCAGTAACAATGGGCCCATCGGTGGCTACCATAAGTGGTTGAAAGCCCACGTGCAAGGTTTGGTTTGGCTTGGCTTCTGAGTTTGAGAACTGCTAAAAGAGAGGAAGTTGAGGCACCGGAGGAAGACTAAGAGGTGCAGGCCCTTAGGGTAGAGCTCGATCAAGCCCAAACAGTCAAAGAAAGGTTCAAATCAGCAGCTCTGAAAATTCAAAAGGAGAATGCCGAACTGAGAGATGTAAATGTGGCTACCACCAAAGCCTTAGAACGAGAAACCAAGAGGGCTTGTAGGGAAGAACACGGCCGTAACAAGTTCTGAGGGGCTCTGTGGGGCAGCAACAGCGAGCTTAAACTCCGAAGAGAGGAAAGGGACCAATCACGAGTAGACAGTTTGATCTTGAAAGATGAATTGAAGGCTTGCTCGAGGTCCAAAAGAAGTTTGTCTCAGCGGTTATGCGAGACAGAGACCAACATGTTAGCTATCATCACCAAGTACCAAGAAGAACTAAATCTAGCTATGGCCCGCGAGCATAGAGTGGCGGACGAGTAAGCCCAAATGTACGCGGAGAAGGAGGCTAGAGGAAGGGTGATCGACTCGTTACATCAAGAGGCAACAATATGGATGGACCGATTTGCTCTTACCTTGAACGGGAGTCAAGAACTTCCCCGATTGCTAGCCAAGGCCAAAGCAATGGCGGACACCTACTCCGCCCCTGAGGAGATCCACGAACTTCTCAGCTATTGTCAACATATGATAGACTTAATGGCCCATATAATTAGAAACCGCTAGGAAGTTTGTATTATCACTCAGATCTTGACTAGTTAAACTTTCTGAATAAAATGAGTTTATCCCGCGTTTTTACTCCAAAGATCAGTGTGAATCAAATCACTCCCGCATTTTATCTCTAGCAATGCATTCATATCATGCATCGCATAAGCATCTCTTCATGGCATCATAATGAACATATCATTCCTGCATTTGTCCATTATCATATTCTAGCATCACATTTTGCATGAGTCATTGCATCATCATGTGTATGCGTTCAACATACTTTTTGTTCTACATACCTTTTGTTTTACATGTTTGCTCATGCATGATCCTTCCGTTTCCCTCTGCAAATCAAAAACAAAAAAAAGGGGCGGAAGCATGAAAATTCCTGATGCATTCTTAGTTGCATATATTCGGTACCATGAACCAACCATGTTGGGATCATAAACCCGTTTCACTTAAAAACAAAATGATTGAACATGGTACCTAACGCATGGTTAACTAGGAAGTGATGTTTCCTCGGGCATCTCAATTTCATAATTACACTTTCCATGCATAGCTTAAAGTATGCCCGAGTCATTCATCCCTATGAAATGTTGTTGAAGTATTGGCGATCAGAATTGCCATTCCTTGGATTATAGGGTTGAACCAAGCTCATGCTTTTTCGAAAAAAAAGTTCATCAAGTCAAGTTGAAGTATGGAAGTAACCATCTTCCGAAAATTGGGGCAAAAGAGGAATCGAGTTATATCACTGCTTCGTCTACTGCCAAACACATTTAGGACTGTTGATGTCCTTGTTACTTCCAGTTCCACCTTGACGAAGATGTCATGGACCATGTTGAAAAATCTAAATTGATTCAACCCCATGTCCTGCGTAAAAATTCGCAATACTTCAACTGTGTATCATTCGCATACATCCAAGCTTTTCATTGGTTGCATTGCTCATTGCATTCTTTCCTTGAAAAAATAAAAAAAAATATAATAAAATAAAATAAAAAAATAAAATAAAATAAAATAAAAACGAACTTAATCATTGTTATCAAAAAGAAAAGCACACACTTTACGGCGCCCTTGCCAAACTCGTGCTAGAGCTAGAGTAATGAGTGAAGTAGAGGAGGTGCAAGAGTAGAGGAAGGCCGACATGGAGGTCATGAAAGAGCAAATGGCCACAATGATGGAGGCCATGATGAGCATGAAGAAGATAATGGAAGCCAATGCGGTTGCAGTTGCCGCTACTAGCGCTGTTGCTAAGGTGAACCCAATGCCCCCATCTGGCCTCAACCAAATGAATCATCCAACCTCAGCTAGGGTAGGCAAAGATTTGGAAAGTACGAGCGACCCCCATTATGTGCAAATTCAAAACAAGCATGCCTTCCCACCATATGGCTGGCCTCCCAACTATACACCACTCAATGTGGCATACATTCCCCATGAGGATGTCAATAACTCCACTCCCATACTCATTGAAAGCCGACAAACTCATCATGCACATGTCTCTTAAACCGTGGGGGAGACACATGAAATGCCCCACCACAATCTAGCGGACTTTGAGCCTTGCCTCGGATATGCCACTGAAGGGCAAGCAGTTGGTGGTATACATGCCAAACACTTTGAAGGGCCCTTAGTTTCGCCCGCAACCACAACCCTTGCATTTTGTGGTGGGAAGAGCCCCTCCTGCTATGGCTGAAAAAGGAAAAGTTGGATCATATAGAGGAAAGGCTCAAGGACATTGAAGGAGGCGAAGATTATGCCTTTGCTAACCTAGAAGAGTTGTTCCTAGTACCCGAACATGGTTATTCCCAAGTTCAAGGTGCCGGACTTTGACAAGTACAAGGGGACTACTTGTCCCAAGAACCATCTAAAGATGTATTGTCGGAAGATGGGGGCATACGCAAAAGATGAGGAACTACTGATACATTTCTTCCAAGAAAGTCTTACTAGGACAACTGTCACCTGGTATACTAACTTAGGAACCTTCCTGAGTCCATTCTTGGAAAGACCTAATGGTTGCCTTCATTAGGCAGTGTCAAACAATTCTGATATGGCTCCGGATAGGATGCAACTACAGAACATGTGCAAAAAGGGGCATGAATCTTTCAAAGAATACGCCCAAAGGAGGAGGGATCTGGCAGCCCAAGTGGTACCCCCAATGATGGAAAGGGAGACGATAATCGTGATGGTAAACACATTATTGCTATTCTACTATGAAAAGATGGTGGGCTACGCACCTTCAAAGCTTTGCGGATTTGGTCTTCGCCAGCGAAAGGATCGAAGTGGTTCTGAAAAGAGGAAAATTTAATCATCTTGCTTGGACGAATGAGAAAACTGGGGCAAATGAAGAAGGTGAGGATGAGGGAGAAACCCATGCTGTGACTGCCATTCCTATATAGCCAAGTTTCCCACCAACCCAACAATGTCATTACTCAGCCAATAACAACCCATCACCTTACCCACCACCCAGTTATCCACAAAGGCCATCCCTAAATCAAACCACAAAACCCACCTGTGACATCCTGGAAATTTCTACCCGAAATTTTTGGAAACGATGTATTTTGAATGATTATATATATATAAGTATTATTCAGTGTATATGCATACATGTTCTTGATAGAAGTAGGAATAGTGGGGGCAAGATATGCGGGTTAGGCTAATTAAGGAAGAGAAATTCATAACTGGGAGGTTATGGGTTAATTCTTAATTAATTAGTCTAAAAATCATCGTTTTGCGTGCGACTTAAAATTTAACGAAACCAACCTCTGAACCACGCTCGAGGTTTTATTCTGAACGTTTTGATATATATATTGCTTACTTTCGAAAACTGGCCCCGACGAACGCAGAGAAACGCGAGGAACTGGAACCAGAGAAATGGCACGCAAACCGAGGCAGGATTTTAGCTTTTCAAAGGTCAGGTTTTTCTCACTTTTTGTGGCTGAGTATGGGTCATAATCAAAAGAGAAAGTGGGCCCTTTTTGCTCCACTCAAATGGAGACATGTGGCATAGTTTATAATAAAATAATAGAAAAAGAGAAAACCCTTTATTTAAAACCAAAAAGCTGTATTCTCTCTCCTCACTTAGCCCAAAAATTTCAGACAGCTCTCTCTCCCTCTCCCTCACGTTGCTTTTCTCCTTCTTCTTCATCCACCATTGTTGCCCAACAAAGCTTCAACCTTTGGTGCCCATTTCTGCTCCAAATCGCGAAAGGAGGGCATTTTCGGAGTCGTGAAGCGCGTCTCTACGTGTGGGACTTCGAAATTTCAGGTTTGGGTGGACTTCTTTCTCCTTTGATTTTCGTGGGTATGGGGTTTTGGGAGATATGATGTGTAGTTTTGCTAGTTTTCTGCTTCATGATAGTTATTTGTGAAGAAACTTGTTGAAAGCATGTTGAAATTGCCATGTTTGGAAGAGTTAAACATACCCATTCTGTTTTATGGTTTTTATGATGATGGTTGTGATGTTCATGTGCTGAAATTGCTTATGGAAAACTGTTAGAGATGAAGGGTAGAATTAACCTAGGGTTAGAAAGCGAGAATGTGGTGTTATGAGTGGAAAAAGAGTGAATTTTTGAGGGCTAGAAGGCCAAATCTGGAATTGGTAGTATTTAGAGGTTAGAGTGAGTTAATCTTAGCTTGAAATGCCATTTAGGACTTATGAGAAAGGTTAGGCTATGCTAGAGAGAAAAACAAATGACCAAAGTGAACAAAGAGCCATTTCTAGGGTAAATTTGGGTGTTGAAGAGTCAAATTTTGATTCGGTGAGATTTTAAGCGTAAATCCAGTTTAAACAAGTTTAAATTGATGTTATAGACTTGTGTGAGGTGAGAGTTTGCTTCAAATTTGTCCCATTCTCAATTTGACTTCTCAACCCTAGAAAATCCATTAAATTGAGGGGTTTTGGACACCTAGATTTTGTGTTGCTGTGGTTTGAAGCTTGACTTTGATTTAGACATGATTGATACATGATTTGGGACTTGTAGGATTTGATTTGGGCAAGATTGGATGAGGGGAAGTGTGGTTTTCGAAATCTGCACTTTGTGCAGATTTTTGCTGTGAAATTGTGCAGCAGGATTTTGCACAAGTGCAGAAAAATGCTATGTATTTGCTGGTTGTGGAAAGAGTAATGTAAAATTAGTTCTGGATGTTTTCTAGTAGATCCCAACGGTCAAAATGTAGGATTATGTACTAGAGACTTCCAGTAAAATTTTGGAGTCGATCCAACGGTTAACGAATTGGAACGAAGGAATTGTTACTGGGGCTTTTAAGTGAGAAAAGTTGTGATTTTGGTTGGTGTTTTGGGCAGAGTTTTCTGCCTTTGCCCTGTTTTCTTGGCTGTGATGGTTTGTGTTGTTTGAATGTTGAGTTACTTGGATGTTGGGGAAGCTTGGGAGGATTGATGGGGACCCGGTGTTGAGAGAAACGAGGATATGGGCTACGTGGGAGTACGTGAGCTGAGTTGGAGGTGGGCAACAGGGGATGGTGGGTTTATGCGCGATTTGTGGATGTGGAAAACTTGTTGTGCACCATCGCTCGACCGCCACCTAGTACCACATGTGATGGGTACCCCATAATCCTACAAGCTTGAGATGCGGAAGTATAGAAGGGTGAAACTTCCTGCTTTTATTCGTTGACCACAGAGTGGTACCTGGAGATATGTCGCGGGGGTCAGGAGACCTTGGGGACGTCAGGTGGGGTGCTATTGCCCAAAACCAAGCTTGACCAATCCCGACCCAACCCGGGCATAGTCGGTCAGTGAGAACCTGTGATGTACCTAAGCAGGCGAGCTCCTGGCAGTCAACAGATAAAAGGAACAAAGACCACAAAGCAAGGAGGCTTGTGGTGGCTGGCCAGCTGTGAATCTTGTGTGATATATGGGTTATGGCCTCTGGTAATCGATTACCAAGGGTGGGTAATCGATTACAAGGCTTAAAAATGAAGACAGAAGGCTAAGATGGTCTCTGGTAATCGATTACCAAGGGGTGTAATCGATTACCAGGCTTGAAAACGAGGTCAGGAAGCCATGAGGGCTTCTGGTAATCGATTACCAAGGGGTGTAATCGATTACCAAGCGTAGAATTGAAGGCAGCAGGTTGTGGAGGCCTCTGGTAATCGATTACCAGTATGTGTAATCGATTACACAGAGGAATGGGTCACTGGTAATCGATTACCAGTTAGGTGTAATCGATTACACAGTGCATTTTTGCAGGTTTCGTGTCCTAAGGCTATGTAATTCGAGTTTGGCCTCTGGTAATCGATTACCAAGGCTGAGTAATCGATTACCAGAGATGAAAAGCCTTAAGATACCCCTTTTACTTGCATGTAGTGGCTATGAGACGAATTGTGTTGCGGCATAGTTAGATTCTTGTGAAAGAGTCTACCCTTTTCTTTTCTTCCTTGTAGATCGTGATGGCGGCGCAGCTAATCCATGATCAATTAGAGATGGAGTTCCTAGAGGGGGCCTGGCCCTCGAAGGCAACACGAGGTGCCGATTTCGGGGCACTATTCGATTTACGGCGACTTCTTTGGTGCATCCAGATGAACCCGTGCGCACGCTTCAGCGCACTGTGGAGTGGATACTACCCACGCCTACACCATACCATCTAGTGGAGCCAGTACAAGTGATCGAGGTGACATCATCCGAGGAAGACCCTGAGGAGGATCCCGAGGAGCTACCTCCTGAGCCTGCTGTGGATGCTCTTGACTTTCTAGAGGGTGATGAGGACCCACTTCCTGAGGTGGATTCTCCCGAGGAAGTCATGTCGGCATCTGAGGCAGACTCTACGGAGGATAGTGGCCCGAGAGAGATGGCGACCAGTGGAGGCTCTTCATCATAGTGGACAGTTCCATGGACTAGTTTTATATGCTTTTTGAGGGTGGGTGTATCTAGGACTGACTGTTAGGTTTACTCTTTTGTTTTTGTATGGGTAGACCTATTGTATAGGAATTTGATGATTGTATACATGTGGCTGAAGCCACCACTGTGGACACCTTTGCTCTGGATGACACTATGTATTTTGTAAAACTCCCATATTTTGAACAACTTTAAATGATGAATGTATTTATGATCAATCTTGTTACTCAAAAAGAAAGCATTAGCAAACTTATTTGTAAAAGAGTTTATCGACCGTATTTTATCCTTTTATTTTCACGTGACGACCTAAAGTAATGACTGGTACATTCTTCCTTTTGAAACAGCTAAATAGTTTAGAGATTATGAGCGGTAAGAAAGAAATGACTTCGAATAGAGTTGTGAACTGGCCATTCAGGACTCTATAGTGAGGATTTTCCTTCTAAACCTAGTTATGGTGAAAAGAGAAAGAAATGAAAAAGAAAAAGAAGAAAAAAAATTTTACCATGGTTTTTGTTAATTAAATCATTACTATTAAACCAGTCATTATTTTGGGGACGCCACAATTGGTGGTATCAGAGCAAAAGTTGGATTCTAGTGAACCTGTTATGGTCTTGCTGTTTGAATGCTGTGTATCTCTGAAACTTGGGAGTAGGTTTCGAGGAGTGACGTTAAGTCACACATTGTGTGTATTTCTGCCTTCTTGCCTTGAGCATGGATGTGTGACTGATTCATAGGGTTGTTGTGTGTATAAGTATGTATAAAGAGAAGGATGTTGTTATAACTTTTATAGCCTGTGTGGTACACTCTCTCATTAGGGTTTCTTGGGTACTAATAGCTTCCCTACAGGTTAAGTATGGCAGGACGTGGTAGGGATCAGAACCGTGATGTCCTTGATCGTATCACAGCTGTGCTGGAAACTCTAGTGCAGGAACGTGATGTGGAGCCGGTAGAGTATCGGGGACTCATGGCTTTCCATAAGAACCACCCGCCAAAGTTCAGTGGGGACTATGATCCGGAAGGTGCTAGGTTGTGGTTAGCTGAGACGGAGAAGATTTTCGAGGCGATGGGTTGCCTTGAGGAGCATAAGGTCCTTTGTGCGACGTTTATGCTCCAAGGAGAGGCCGAGAATTGGTGGAAGTTCGTGAAGCCTTTATTTGTTGCACCTGGAGGCGTGATTCCTTGGAATGCCTTCAAGGACAAATTCCTGGAGAATTACTTCCCGCGAGATCTCAGGAAGTGGAAGGCGAGGGAGTTTCTGGATTTGAAGCAAGGAAACATGTCTGTTGGGGAGTACACGGCTAAGTTTAATGAGCTTCTGCAATATTGGCCTCAATACCAAGATGCTCGGAATGAGGAAGATCTGTGTGCTCAGTTTGAGAATGGGCTTCAGTTGGAGATCCAACAAGCGGTTAGTTATATGCAGATCACGGATTTTAATCAGTTGGTGACAAAGTGCAGGATTTTTGAGGACAAGATGAAGGAGAGGCAAGCTAGAGGCGTTGGGGGACCTCAGAGAAACCATCCTTTTAGGGGGAATAGTAACAAAAGGATGAAGCCGTATGCTAGTAACAAGGGGAAGCAACCTATGGCTACCTCCAACATGAGCCAGTCAAGGGGGAGTGGGGTACAGTGCTTTCAGTGTGGAGGACCGCATCTTAAGAGGAATTGCTCACAGCTCCAACAGACACAGGAGAACCGATGTTATGTGTGTGGCAAGGTGGGCCACTATGCTCGAGAATGTAGGGTGACCGGGAGACCGACGGTAACTGCCAATTCCAACACCGTCAATCGTGGACCTGCTAATTCCACAAGGAGCGGTAATGTTAGCAACAACAACACTAGTGGTGGAAGACCAAAAGTACCCTCCCGGGTATTTGCTATGAGCGGTTCAGAAGCGGCTGCCTCCGACGATTTGATACGGGGTAAGTGTTTGATTGCTGATAAACTACTAGATGTACTTTATGATTCAGGTGCCACGCATTCTTTCATATCTCATGCATGTGTGGAGAGGTTGGGGTTATGTGCGACGGAGTTACCATATGATATGGTGGTGTCTACTCCGACGAGCGAGCCTGTAACCACCTCTCGGGTGTGTTTGAAGTGTCCTATAATTGTTGAGGGTCGATCTTTTATGGAGGATTTGATTTGCCTACCTTTAGCTCACCTAGATGTGATCTTGGGGATGGATTGGTTATCTACTAACCATATCTTTCTAGACTGTAAGGAGAAGATGCTAGTGTTTGGTGGAGATGTAGTTCCGAGTGAACCATTGAAAGGGGATGCGGCCAACGAAGGAACGGGGGATGTTCGAGCTTACATGGTGTTGTTCTCTATGTATGTGGAAGAGGACGCTGAAGTTAGTTGTATACCGGTGGTGTCAGAATTTCCAGAAGTTTTTCCTGACGACATTTGTGAATTACCACCAGAGAGGGAAGTGGAATTCATTATTGACTTGGTGCCTAGGGCGAATCCAGTGTCGATCACGCCTTATAGAATGTCTCTGGTAGAACTAGCAGAGGTGAAGGCACAAGTGCAGGATCTTTTGAGCAAACAATTTGTTCGTCCAAGCGCATCACCGTGGGGAGCGCCGGTCTTGTTGGTTAAAAAGAAGGATGGAAGTATGAGAATGTGTGTAGACTACCGACAGTTAAACAAGGTCTCTATCAAGAACAAATATCCTCTACCAAGGATAGATGATCTGATTGACCAATTGAGGGGAGCGACGGTATTTTCGAAGGTAGATTTGTGATTGGGGTATCATCAAATCCGAGTTAAGAAGGAAGACATCCCAAAGACTGCGTTTCGGACTCGGTATGGGGACTACGAGTATTTAGTCATTCCATTTGGGGTGACTAATGCTCCTGCCATCTTCATGGACTATATGAACCGTATATTCCATGATTACTTGGATCAGTTCGTGGTTGTGTTTATTGATGATATCCTAGTATATTCGAGGAATAAGGAAGAGCATGAGAAGCACTTGAGGATTGTGTTGCATATCCTGAGGGATAGGAAGTTGTTCGCTAAATTGTCAAAATGTGAATTTTGGTTGGAGAAAGTGCAGTTCTTGGGACACGTGATTTCTAAGGACGGGGTTGCGGTGGATCCGAACAAGGTGGAGTCGGTTATGGAGTGGCAACAACCGACAACTCCAACGGAGGTTCGAAGCTTTTTGGGGTTGGCTGGCTATTATAGAAAATTCATTGAGGGATTTTCTAAATTGGCATTGCCCCTAACTAAGTTGACTCGTAAGAACGAGAAGTTTGTCTGGAATGAGAAGTGTGATCAAAGTTTCCAAGAGTTGAAGAGGCGGTTGACGACCGCTCCGGTGTTAATTTTACCCGACCCTAAGAGACCATTTGAAGTGTATTGCGATGCAAGCGGGCAAGGCCTGGGGTGTGTGTTGATGCAAGAGGGAAGAGTAGTGGCTTATGCTTCACGTCAATTACGTCCTCATGAAGTTAACTATCCGACCCATGACTTGGAACTAGCAGCGGTGGTCTTTGCTTTAAAGATTTGGAGGCATTATTTATACGGTACTCGTTTTGAAGTTTTCAGTGATCACAAGAGTCTCAAATACTTGTTCGATCAGAAGGAACTCAGTATGAGGCAACGAAGATGGATGGAGTTCCTTAAGGATTATGATTTTGGTCTTTCCTACCATCCCGGAAAGGCTAATGTAGTAGCCGACGCGCTAAGCCGAAAGTCTTTACATGTTGCGACTATGATGAGTTTGGAGCAGAGGTTGATAGAAGAATTCCGAGACTTGGACCTAGCAATCGAGATGCGACCAAAGAGCTTATTTGTGGGAGCGTTGCGGATCACCAATGAATTCGTAGATCACATACGCGAAGCTCAAGAGGATGACCCGTTTTTGCAAGGCAAGGTGTTAGATGTAATGGGGGATAAGGATGTGGAGTTTGAGAAGGACACAACCGGGTTAATTAGATTCAAGGGGAGGATATGTGTGCCATCTTTAGATGATTTGAAAGTTAAGATTTTGGAAGAAGCGCATAAAAGTTGTCTTAGTTTCCATCCAGGAATGACTAAGATGTACCAAGATTTGAAGAGAAGTTTTTTGTGGCATGGCATGAAGAAAGATGTAGCTGAATATGTAGCAAGATGTTTGACATGTCAAAAGGCTAAGGCTGAGCACCAGCGACCATCAGGAGAATTGAAGCCATTGGAAATTCCGGAATGGAAATGGGAGAGCATATCTATGGATTTTGTATCTAGTTTACCCAAGACTAGTCGTGGACATGATGCTGTGTGGGTCATAGTAGATCGACTCACCAAATCTGCTCATTTTAGTCCGGTGAATATGAAGTATAGAATGGAGAAGCTAGTGGAGTTGTACATCAAGGAAGTAGTAAGGTTGCATGGAATTCCTTCTAGTATTGTATCTGACAAGGATCTGAGGTTCACTTCGCGATTTTGGACAAGTCTACACGAAGCCTTGGGGACAAAGCTGAAACTTAGTTCAGCTTATCATCCTCAAACAGATGGTCAGACTGAACGAACTATTCAGACTCTGGAAGATCTACTTCGGGCGTGTATTATAAAGCAACAAGGTAGCTGGATGGATTGTTTGCCATTGATTGAGTTTACTTACAACAATAGCTACCAAGCCAGTATTGGTATGGCTCCTTTTGAAGCTCTATATGGACGAAAGTGCAAAACTCCTATTTGTTGGTACGATGATGGAGAAGTAGTACTTCTTGGACCTGAAATGCTACAACAGATTAACGAACAAGTGAAATTGATTCGAGAGAAGATAAAAGCATCTCAGGATAGGCAGAAGAGCTATTATGATAGAAGGAGGAAGCCACTAGATTTTCAGGAAGGGGAACATGTGTTTTTGAAGGTTTCTCCCGTAACCGGGGTCGGAAGAGCTCTCAAATCTAGGAAGTTGACGCCCAAGTATCTAGGTCCGTATCAGATTTTGAAGAAGGTTGGGCCTGTAGCTTATCATATCGCCTTACCTCCGAGTTTATCGAATTTGCATCCTGTGTTTCATGTCTCTCAACTGAGACGGTACAACCCAGATCCATCACATATACTTGCAGTGGACGAGGTACAGGTGAAGGATAACCTCACCTATAAAGCACAACCTCAGAAGATCACTGACCGAAGAATGAAGTCGTTGAGAGGAAATGAGATCGCGTTGGTGAAGGTGCAGTGGGGAACCGATGAGGGTGATTCTACATGGGAGTTGGAGGATAGGATGAGAGAATTGCACCCAAGTTTGTTCATAGAGTAGTTAATTTCGGGGACAAAATTCCTAAAAGGGTGGGAGTATTGTGACATCCAGGAAATTTCTACCCGAAATTTTTGGAAACGATGTATTTTGAATGATTATATATATATAAGTATTATTCAGTGTATATGCATACATGTTCTTGATAGAAGTAGGAATAGTGGGGGCAAGATATGCGGGTTAGGCTAATTAAGGAAGAGAAATCCATAACTGGGAGGTTATGGGTTAATTCTTAATTAATTAGTCTAAAAATCATCGTTTTGCGTGCGACTTAAAATTTAACGAAACCAACCTCTGAACCACGCTCGAGGTTTTATTCTGAACGTTTTGATATATATATTGCTTACTTTCGAAAACTGGCCCCGACGAACGCAGAGAAACGCGATGAACTGGAACCAGAGAAATGGCACACAAACCGAGGCAGGATTTTAGCTTTTCAAAGGTCAGGTTTTTCTCACTTTTTGTGGCTGAGTATGGGTCATTATCAAAAGAGAAAGTGGGCCCTTTTTGCTCCACTCAAATGGAGACATGTGGCATAGTTTATAATAAAATAATAGAAAAAGAGAAAACCCTTTATTTAAAACCAAAAAGCTGTATTCTCTCTCCTCACTTAGCCCAAAAATTTCAGACAGCTCTCTCTCCCTCTCCCTCACGTTGCTTTTCTCCTTCTTCTTCATCCACCATTGTTGCCCAACAAAGCTTCAACCTTTGGTGCCCATTTCTGCTCCAAATCGCGAAAGGAGGGCATTTTCGGAGTCGTGAAGCGCGTCTCTACGTGTGGGACTTCGAAATTTCAGGTTTGGGTGGACTTCTTTCTCCTTTGATTTTCGTGGGTATGGGGTTTTGGGAGATATGATGTGTAGTTTTGCTAGTTTTCTGCTTCATGATAGTTATTTGTGAAGAAACTTGTTGAAAGCATGTTGAAATTGCCATGTTTGGAAGAGTTAAACATACCCATTCTGTTTTATGGTTTTTATGATGATGGTTGTGATGTTCATGTGCTGAAATTGCTTATGGAAAACTGTTAGAGATGAAGGGTAGAATTAACCTAGGGTTAGAAAGCGAGAATGTGGTGTTATGAGTGGAAAAAGAGTGAATTTTTGAGGGCTAGAAGGCCAAATCTGGAATTGGTAGTATTTAGAGGTTAGAGTGAGTTAATCTTAGCTTGAAATGCCATTTAGGACTTATGAGAAAGGTTAGGCTGTGCTAGAGAGAAAAACAAATGACCAAAGTGAACAAAGAGCCATTTCTAGGGTAAATTTGGGTGTTGAAGAGTCAAATTTTGATTCGGTGAGATTTTAAGTGTAAATCCAGTTTAAACAAGTTTAAATTGATGTTATAGACTTGTGTGAGGTGAGAGTTTGCTTCAAATTTGTCCCATTCTCAATTTGACTTCTCAAGCCTAGAAAATCCATTAAATTGACGGGTTTTGGACACCTAGATTTTGTGTTGCTGTGGTTTGAAGCTTGACTTTGATTTAGACATGATTGATACATGATTTGGGAATTGTAGGATTTGATTTGGGCAAGATTGGATGAGGGGAAGTGTGGTTTTCGAAATCTGCACTTTGTGCAGATTTTTGCTGTGAAATTGTGCAGCAGGATTTTGCACAAGTGCAGAAAAATGCTATGTATTTGCTGGTTGTGGAAAGAGTAATGTAGAATGAGTTCTGGATGTTTTCTAGTAGATCCCAACGGTCAAAATGTAGGCTTATGTACTAGATACTTCCAGAGATGAAAAGCCTTAAGATACCCCTTTTACTTGCATGTAGTGGCTATGAGACGAATTGTGTTGCGGCATAGTTAGATTCTTGTGAAAGAGTCTACCCCTTTCTTTTCTTCCTTGTAGATCGTGATGGCGGCGCAGCTAATCCATGATCAAGTTGAGATGGAGTGCCTAGAGGGAGCCTGGGAGACCCTCGAAGGCAACACGAGGTGCCGATTTCGGGGCACTATTCGATTTACGGCGACTTCTTTGGTGCATCCAGATGAACCCGTGCGCACGCTTCAGCGCACTGTGGAGTGGATACTACCCACGCCTACACCATACCGTCTAGTGGAGCCAGTCCAAGTGATCGAGGTGACATCATTCGAGGAAGACCCTGAGGAGGATCCCGAGGAGCTACCTCCTGAGCCTGCTGTGGATGCTCTTGACTTTCTAGGTGACACTATGTATACATGTGGCTGAAGCCACCACTGTGGATGATCTAGGTTTTTGTATGGGTAGACCTATTGTATAGGAATTTGATGATTGTATACATGTGGCTGAAGCCACCACTGTGGACACCTTTGCTCTGGATGACACTATGTATTTTGTAAAACTCCCATATTTTGAACAGCTTTAAATGATGAATGTATTTGTGATCAATCTTGTTACTCGAAAAGAAAGCATTAGCAAACTTATTTGTAAAAGAGTTTATCGTCCATATTTTATCCTTTTATTTTCACGTGACGACCTAAAGTAATGACTGGTACATTCTTCCTTTTGAAATAGCAAAATAGTTTAGAGATTATGAGCGGTAAGAAAGAAATGACTCCGAATAGAGTTGTGAACTGGCCATTCAGGACTCTATAGTGAGGATTTTCCTTCTAAACCTAGTTATGGTGAAAAGAGAAAGAAATGAAAAAGAAAAAGAAGAAAAAAAAATTTACCATGGTTTTTGTTAATTAAATCAATACTATTAAACCAGTCATTATTTTGGGGACGCCACACCACCTACCACACGACCAATGCTAAACATCACTTTTAGCGCGAACCGAAGCACCAACCAAAAGGGAATTTTGCAGCAAAAAGCCTGTAGGATTCACCCCGAATTCCGGCGTCATATGCCAAACTTGCTTTCATATCTACTCGATAATTCAATGGTAGCCATAACCCCTGCTAGGTTTCCTTAACCTCCATTTTTCCGAGGATACGACTTGAACGCAACATGTGCATATCATGGAAGAGCCCCGGGGCATTCCATTGAGCATTGTATGACCCTGAAGCGTAAGGTGCAAAGTCTAATTGATGCGGGCTGGCTGAAATTTGAGGAGAATCGCTTGTGAGTCCTAATATTGACAAACGACACCACACATGGGGCAATTTTAAAAGCTGTTGTTAGATGTCTCTAATGACTCATCAGAATTTTCAAGTCCATGCCATTATTGTAAACCATAGTTACAATGCTAAATAAAATGGATAAGTCTGACATCTTTGTCCCTCATCCTCTCGTAATTACATCTTAACTTCCACCGGAATGTGAGTGCAAGCCATTGGTCTGTTTGCTCAAAGCGACCTGCGCTTCTTAGTGTTGACTTCTAAGACCGTTCAATCAAAGATTACTCGTCTTGCACGTTGGTGGGGGTGCCGTAAAACAACGAGTAAAGTTCAAAACAAATAAGTTTCAAAAAAAAAAAAAGAGGAGTTCAAAAAGAAAAACAAAGCATTTGATTGACTGTGTTTTCAAGACGTTCATGTGACCTCATTTTATCATTCCGGAAAGTTTGTCTTTTTAGAGAGAAGTGAGTTATCAGGAATAGGATGTGGGACAAGTGGCCTCAGTTATCTTAAGAAGGGGGGTTGAATTAAGATACAAAGACTATTCCCCAATTAAACTTTCACTTTTTGGATTAACAATGCACCCTTAACATGAATTACTCAAAAGACAATTCAAAATAAACTTCTTTAAAAGCAAAAGATAAATAGCAATAAATAAAAGAGGTTTAAGGGAAGAGAGGAATGCAAACTTGATTTATATTGGTTCGGCCACTTCTCGTGCCTACGTCCAGTCCTCAAGCAACCCACTTGAGATTTTCCACTCTCTTTACAAAGTCTGAACCACACAGGGACAACCCTTCCCTTGTGTTCAATAATCCTTTACAACAAGAGACCCACGGTCTCTTAATCCCTTTTCATAAATAAGAAGAAGAGAAGAAGAAATCTCTCTTAAAAGAGAGAGATTGTACAATGAAGATCAATCAAAATTCCTTATTGAATATGCAAGTGGTTGACCAAGGAATCATTTTGAGAGGATAAGACATTTTAGTTCAGAAAAACTCTTAATCTTTTGAGAGGATAAAACTTTTTGGGCAATAAAAACTCTCTTTAAATTTGTGTTTCCAAGTCACCTTTGATGGTTATTCATAATCCATTTGAATAGATGTGACTCTTGGAAATTATTTTCTGAAAATCTCCTCTGGTAATCGATTACAAGACTTGTGTAAACGATTACAGGTTTTGAAATTTGAATTAAAACGTTCAATAAACTGCTGGTAATCAATTACCATCCATGTGTAATCAATTGCACATTATAAATTTTGATTTCAAATTTCTAGTGACTGTTATAAACATTTTCAGCTGCTGGTAATCGATTACCAGAGAGTAAATCGCAATTTAAAATTATTTAGATAGAATTCTTTGGCCAAACCTTTTGCTTTTTCAATTTGGAAACTTCTTCCTAAGATTCTAGAGATCAACTTGATCATATATCTTGATTTTCTTGGATTCTTGGATTCTTGTCTTGAATAAAACTTAGAAGCACTTGATCCTTTGGCATCATCAAAACATCTTGCCTCTACATAGGAGTCATTTGACTTAATCCATCAACTGAAAAAATCTTTCAACTATTTCTCATCCTTGGAAAATTCTTTTTGCAAAAAAATCAACTGCTTCTTTCATTCTCCCTTGCTACAAGGTTGTGAAAACAAAACAACGATGAATACCTTAGAGCCCTACACTGGGGCAATGAAAGGCACCATGCATAAACCTCAAGCGAACCTAAGGGCAGATTAGAAGTTCTCACCCAATGGGTTCCCAGCTACAAGGTCATGACGAAAGACAAAAATGGATACCTCAAAGCCCTACACTAGGGCAATGAAAGGCACCATGCATAAACCTCAAACGAACCTAGGGGCAGATTAGAAGTTCTCACCCAATAGGTTCCTTGCTACAAGGTCATGACGAAAGACAACGATTGGTACCTCAAAGCCTTACACTGGGGCAATGAAAGGCACCATGCAAAAACCTCAAGCGAACCTAGGGGCAGATTAGAAGTTCTCACCCAATAGGTTCCCAGCTACAATGTCATGACAAAAGATAACGATTGGTACCTCAAAGCATTACACTGGGGCAATGAGGGGCATCGTGCATGAGCCTCAAGTGAAAATAGGGGCAGATCAAAAGTTCTCACCCGTCGATGTTTTTAAACACAAAAAAGAGGGGGGGGGGCAAACCTTGGAATTTCTATGGATTGATTAAACGTCAAACGGCTCCATTGCTGTCACTTCAAAATGGTCAAGTGACTAAATCAAACAGAACAAACACTCTGAGGGAGTTCCCGGAAAGATTTGCAAAAGATAGGACAAGGTTGCATGAATTATCACCTCTTTCAAAAGAACATTCAATTTGTGTTTTCCAAAAAAATTAAATCAAAATCAAAAATCTCAAAATAGGGAAAGAATGTTATGAACATTCCATTACATTGCATTGTTTCATATAAAGTCCGCATTTACCAAATTTCACAACAAAGGTTGCATGCATCTGCATCACTAAAAATCATGTTAACTGCATAGATTTCCTACATCTAATGTCCAATCTTTTGAATTTGGGATAATCAACCCTCTCGATGAGTCAATCTCTTGCTTTCTCAAAAGGGTGGACCCTTGGGTACTAGTACCCTCACCCTCAGAGGACTGCACATCCTCACCTTCAGAGGACTGCATGTCCTCGCCTTCAGAGGACTGCACGTCCTTGCCTTCAGAGGGCTGCATGCCCTCACCTTTAGAGGGCTGCACGCCCTCAACTTCAGAGGACTTCACGTCCTCATTTGCAGAGGGCTACACCCCCTCATCTTCAGAGGACTACACGTCCTCACTTTCAGAGGGTGGCACGCCCCCACCTTCAAAGGGCTGCATGCCCTCACCTTTCGAGGACTACATGTCCTCACCTTCAGAGGGCTTCACGTCCTCGCCTTCATAGGGCTACATGCCCTCACCTTCAAAGGACTGCACGTCCTCACCTTCAGAGGACTACACGTCCTCACCTTCGGAGGACTACACGTCCTCGCCTTGAGAGGGCTACACGTCCTCACCTTCAGAGGGCTTCATGTCCTCGCCTTCATAGGGCTACATGCCCTCACCTTTAGAGGACTGCACGTCCTCACCTTCAGAGGACTACACGTCCTCACCTTCGGAGGACTACACGTCCTCGCCTTGAGAGCGCTACACCTCCTTGTCATCAGAGGGCTGCATGCCCTAAACCTTCAGAGGGTTACATCCACTCACCTTCAGAGGACCAGACGTCCTCGCCTTCAGAGGACTACACGTCTACACCTTCATAGGGCTACACGCCCTCACCTTTAGAGGACTACACGTCCTCACCTTCAGAGGGTCGCGCACCCTCACCTTCAGAGGACTATACGTCCTCACCTTCGGAGGACTACACGTCCTCGCCTTAAGAGGGCTACACGTCCTTGCCATCAGAGGGCTGCACGCCCTAAACCTTCAGAGGGTGACATCCCCTCACCTTCAGAGGACCAGACGTCCTCGCCTTCAGAGGACTACACGTCTACACCTTCATAGGGCTACACGCCCTCACCTTTAGAGGACTACACGTCCTCACCTTCAGAGGGTCGCGCACCCTCACCTTCAGAGGACTACACGTCATCACCGTCAGAGAACTGCACGTCCTCACCGTCAGAGGACTGCACGTCCTCACCTTCAGAGGACTACACGTCCTCACCATCAGAGGACTGCAAGTCCTCACCTTCAGAGGACTACTCGTCCTCACCGTCAGAGGATTGCACGTCTTCACTTTTCAGAGGGCGACACGCCCTCACCTTTAGAGGACTACACGTCCTCGCCATCAGAGGACTAGATGTCCTCGCCTTCAGAGGACTACACATCCTCCACTTCAGAAGACTACACGTCCTCGCCTTCAGAGGGCTACGCGCTCTCACTTTCAGTGGGCTCCACATCTGCGCCTTAAGAGAATTTAAGGTCCTCTTCCCTTAAATGCTTAACCAAGACTTGCGCTCCCGGTTATGGGGCCAGTAGTTTCCTTTTATCAGTTCCTGGGCCACCCCCTGATATTGAAGGGCGACCAACTGTGCGAGAATAACCAGAGAGGGAGGCTATAACGCAGCTACTATGCATACCAGGGCAAGATTTCACCCGTGCCGCTGCAAAGAGACGAGTGCGGGTCATGCACACCAACATGACCACTCTTACACAGATATGGATGATGTTGCTACTTAGCAACATTCCACCCGGCGACCGCAATACCGATCTCCCCCTGCGGAAGTATCGGTTAGTCTGTGCCGTTCCGACATAGGTAAGTATGCATGTGGCTAAACTGATTTCTGATGCCATCCACTATTTGCAGGGATCGTGCCCACAAGGCACCCAGTGGACTTGGAGAAGTTCAATAGGGCCCTGGGGTTTTCAGCTCTGGTTACGGGCATCTATCAGTCCTACAGGGTGCCCGTTCCCCTCAGCAAGGTCACGCCATCATGACATAGGTAAGTATGCACATTGCTCAATTGATTTCTGATGTCATCTATTGTTTGTAGGGATCGTGCCCGCAAGACACCCAGTGGATCCAAAGAAGTCCAATAGGGTCCTGGGGTTTCCAGCTCTGATTACGAGCCTCTGTCAATTTTACGGAGTGCCTGTCACCCCCAACAAGGTCATTAGGCCCCGCATTAACCAGGCTTCCATCAAGAAGTACTGCGCCCCCAGGCAGGCGCAGGGCAAGACACCACAGTAGCCTAGGGATGGCCGGCAGCGGGCAACAAATGCATTGCCACCACCTCTAGAGTTCACCTCAGCTCATCCACAAAAAGGTTAGAGCGTTGCCTACGGCACATGGCCAACCAATAGGTGACCAAAGTCCCTAGCCAAAGGTAAGCAAAAGTACTAGGTCCGTGACCGACAAGTCATCATGCGTCCACCTCAAGACGTTAAAGAAGCGCTACTAGGAGGCAACCTAGTAACTTTTAAATCTCTGCTTGTTATTTGATCACTTTTGTTTCTCAAGTCATAGTAGGACACACCTAGTGGCTCATGATCCTGGGAATTTAAATAAAACAAGCACAAGCTCGGAAGGTAGTCATACCTCACAAAATAGATGTATGTTTAGGTAGTGAAAATACCTTAGATATGCATGTACATAAACAAAAAAAAAATACTTCACAAAATATATATATGTATGTTTAGGTAGTGAAAATACCTTAGATATGCATGTATATAAACAAAAAAAAATACTTCACAAAAATATATATATGTATGTTTAGGTAGAAAGATACCTTGAATATGCATGTATGTAGCAAAAAATACCTCACAAAAGATATATATGTATGTTTAGGTAGCAAGATACCTTGAATATGCATGTATGTAGCAAAAAAATACCTCACAAAAGATATATATGTATGTTTAGGTAGCAAGATACCTTAGATATGCATGTATGTAGCAAAAAGATACCTCACCAATATATATATATATATATATATATGTATGTATATATATATATATATATATATATATATATATATATATATATATATATATATATATATATGTATGTATATATGTATGTATGTATATATGTTTAGGTAGCAAAATACCTCATGAAAAGAAAAAACAAAAACAAACAAGGAAAAGAAATAAACACGTGATAAAAAGGAAAAGAAAATGATAAGAATAAAAAGTTGTCTAGCTAAAAAACAACATGCTCGTGAAAAGAGATAATTTCCAACTTTTATTTTGAAGGAAAAATTTCGCCGATCATAGCTAGTTTTTGAAAAAAAATGTGTATACTCCTGAAGGGTGAAAGTTTTTCCGAACACCCAAGATAGACTCGGATGAATGCACAAATTAATAAAAGAACATATTTTGGAAACACTGGGTTGACTAAAATGGAGGAAATGAATCCTGAGCCCTAGTATCACATGACCAAAAACTTTTCGACACTTGAGTGTCCACATAGGTGCATGCATGACTAGTTTTGCATAAAATTTCCAAATCATCCTCGTTGCATTTGCGTCATGGAGATAATGTGGGACATTCCCTTTTATCCTTGAACCGAACCGAACCCTGACATATATCATGTCCGGCCGTGCTACAAGCCTTGAGCCAAAATCCCAATTTATCAATCCTTGCCTTCGGAAGAAAACACAAAAAGAAGGAAAATCCCCAATCAAAGAAAGGGAGAAAGCAAAAAAGGAAAGAAAATTCCCAATTAGAAGAGGGAGAGAAAGCAGAAAAAAAGAAGAAGAAAGAAAATCCCCGATCAGAGATCGGAAGAAAACAGAAGAAACATGCAGAAAGGTCTTTGGACCAGACAATATCTGAACAATACAAAATTGTCACCAAGAAAACAAAAAAAAAAAAAAGAAAGGAAACCACAGCCTAAAGTGGCCTTCTCCCTTTGATTACCAACCAAAATCTTGTGCGTCGGTGACTTGTTCGCTTCGCGCTAAACAAAAACAGAAAAGGAAAAGGCCAAAAACATTCAAAGCCAAAATTCCCACAAAAAAACACCATTCCCAAGAAAAAGTCTACTGATCCATGATCACGCATGTAATCTTTGATTTGATAGGAAATGATTTGCAAAATCAAGTCATGACATATCTATGGTTCGAAATTAGGATGAAACACTTACCCATGTGAGATTGATACGGTTTGAGTGATTTTCTTCTATTTTTGTTGGACCCAGTGTTTCCTCTAAATGGTCATTTAGAAGCAAAATGCTAATATCCAAAATCTCATTTACGGTTATGAGAAAATTTCATCAACATACTCTCCTTCCCCGGTAGACACATTGTTTTTCATCCAAAAAGCATATGTTGCTCTGATCAGTTGGAAGTTTTGTCTCTTTACTAAAGCATGTTCGCATTTTAGTGAAGAGAAAACTGAGACTATTTTTAGTCTCACAAGTTATCCAAAACTACGTAGGTCTGAGTTCCTCATTGAGGATACATAGGAGCAAGAGCCTCACTTTTGTCGGCCGCCCCCACAAATTCTATCATACTGACACTGGAGTCACGTGACAGGCGGAGATACCCGAGTGGTTATCCGTAAATTTTCTTTTGCTATATCTAAGACTCAAAGCATGATAGCACACAAGGACTAACGTCTTCTTCTGCACCCTTTGTCAATCGCGGCCAACAAGCCCATTGACACGCGGAGATTTACGTCATCTTCCGCGCAGACAAAATCTGTCATACTGACACTGGAGTCACGTGACAGGCGGAGATACCCGAGTGGTTATTCGTATAAACTTTCTTTTGCTATCTCTAAGACTCAAAGCATGATAGCACGTAGAGACTAACGTCTTCGTCTGCACCCTTTGTCAATCGCGGCCAACAAGCCCGTTGACACGCAGAGATTTACGTTATCTTCCACGCAGACAAAATCTGTCATACTGACACTGAAGTCACGTGTCGGGCGGAGATACCCGAGTGGTTATCCGTATAAACTTTCTTTTGCTATCTCTAAGACTCGAAGCATGATAGCAAGCTGAGTGGGTAAACGTGTAGATACAGATTCTATGCCCTTTATCATTCAAGCACAGCAACCTGAGTGGGTAAATGCGTAGATACAGATTTTGCGCCCTTTATCATTCAGGAACAACAACCTGAGTGGGCAAACGCGTAGAAACCGATTATGCGCCCTTTATCATTCAGGAACAACAACCTGAGTGGGTAAATGCGTAGAAACAGATTCTGCGCCCTTTATCATTCAGGAACAACAACCTGAGTAGGTAAATGCGCAAATACAGATTTTGCACCCTTTATCATTAAGGAACAACAAGCTGAGTGGGTAAACGCACAGATACAAATTCTGCGCCCTTTATCATTCAGGAACAACAAGCTGAGTGGGTAAACGCGCAGATACAAATTTTGCGCCCTTTATCATTCAGGAACAACAAGCTGAGTGGGTAAACGCATAGATACAAATTCTGCGCCCTTTATCATTCAGGAACAACAAGCTGAGTGGGTAAACGCGTAGATACAGATTCTGCGCCCTTTATCATTCAGGAACAAACAAGATGAGTGGGTAAACGCGTAGAAACAGATTCTGCGCCCTTTATCATTCAAATTTTGTAAGTTGGGTGATAAACACGCAGAGACAAATTCTGCGCCCTTTGTCATTCCGCACACCTTTTCGCTGCCCAGAGGTGATCGTGTCCAGTGGCACACAGACAAATTATGGTCATTCTGTGTCTCGCCGCCCAGGTTCGATCATGTCGAACAAAACGCAGAGACAAATTATGGTCATTCTGCGTCTTGTATCAACCAAGGGGAGCAAATTCGACAGTATCAGGATGATGTGTCGGTACTGATCATTTTCAATTTTTTGCAGGTTCCGCTGGCAGGGAGGTTCACTGGCCGAGTGGTGTTTCGCTCGAACGAAATTAGTGTCTTATCTTTACTTCCCTTTTATCTCCAATAAAAGACAAGTAAAGAGGGGCAACTGTTATACCCTAATTTCGTCCGGGGAGCATCCGTTGTTGGGATGCGACCCTCGTTTGACTACTTTGAGGTATTTGGCACCCATCGTTAGGCAATTCGTGAAGTTCCATGACATGCCAAAAGTCAAAAGAAAGCATTTGTAGCACAATCTGTGAAGTTCCGTGACATGCCAGAAATTAAAAGGAAGTGTTAGTGCGCAATCTGTAAGGTTTCGTGACATCCAGGAAACCAAAAAGGGGTTGATTACGTAGTCCATAAGGTTTCATAACATTACGGAAAGAAAACAAGCATCATTACAAAATTTGTAAAGTTTCGTAACGTTACGGAAAAAGAATCACCAAAAAAAGGCAGGGGGTGTACTTAGTAAAAATGGGGGTGCAAATAGCAACCAGGCCTACTTGGGCCTTCCAGAAAATTCCTCCGGAAGGCGGTTGCTTCTGGAGGAAGCAACCTAACTCGCTTGGGCGAGCTGGGTGGCAAGCATCTCCCCCATTTTTCTATAAATAGGGGGAGAAGTGAAGAAGAAAATCCAAGCCGAGGCACTTCCGTAACGTTTCCGTGGGGATTTTTGCGAAGATTTTCAATCGTTCTGCATCCGTTCTTTGGTCTTCAACCGGTAATTTCTCGAAACAGAACTTTTCAATTCATTCTATGTACCCTTAGTGGTCCTCATTTGTTTTCGCGTGCTTTTATTTTCATTTCGTTTACTTTCCGTACCCCCTTTTGACGTGCTTCTATCATTTACTTAAGTCATTTTCTCGCCTAATCAAAAAATAAAATAAATTTTCACCGATCATTTGAATTGTAACTTCCGTTAATTTCTGTTAAAATGAAATCCGACCCTTCGGTCATGTCGTAACCACGTTGGAAACCAAAAAGAGATAAAATAATAATATAATAATAAAAAATATCTTTTAGTAAAATAAACCAAAAAAAATCAATCAGACGTTTCTCTTTGGGATTTTTCTTTCTTAATTGAACCGACTAATAACCAAAGTGAAACTAAGGCTAAAATCAAAATCCAAAACTTTTGTCATCGCCTAAAAAAGCCATTTTCAAAGGTCCAACGCCTTGAAATGGTCTTTCCCGCTTTTATTAGTTAAGTGTAGGTTTCTAAAGGCCTAAAATCAACACGTAACTTTACTACCTCTTTCAAAAATAAAGAGAACATTAATGGTCCAATGCCTTAATGTCTTCTCTCTTTTCAAAAGAATCGAAAGTTTGTTTAATGGTCCAACGCCTTAAATGGCATTTCATTCAATAAAAACATGTCTTGCAAAAAGGATAAAGACAACTTAACCAAACACTTTGTTCATAAAGAACTACGTAGGTCTGATTTCCTTATCACAATTGAGGAATACGTAGGAGCAAAGGAAAACACCCTTGTCGACCACAAAAAGATAAAAATATAAAAAGGCATAAAAAAGACATAAGAACGTAAAAAGGGAAGATAACATAAAATTGAAGTCATAAAATTGAATTCATTTGGATAAAGGTTATCAATTTAATAGTTAAGTACAAATTTAATCGAATGTCATTGTTTTTCGTTTGATTAACTAAAGACAACTTAAAGTAATAGAAAAGTAAAAATAATGAATTTATGGACATAACAAAAATATAAAAAATAACAAAATTTAGTACGTCAGACTTATGTAAATTACAGAAATAATAATAATGACTTGAATTAATTTAAGAAAACATAGGATTGGATTTCATCGTTCATACCCTTAGTATCCTAATAAGACTAACACATATAAATCATTTTCTAACATTACTGATGCACACATAGTTATCCCAAGTTGATTCCTCACACTTAGAACCTAAAAATATTTACTAAATATCGATCCCTCGCATATGAAGTAAATATCCCAGCATTACAATTATATTCTCATGCTTTTTGCAATCAAAACGTTATGCTCTATTCCTAGCCACGTAACATAGAGAGTAAAATCATTCGGTTCAAATTCTAAGATTACTTTCCAGTCTCACTTAAAATCCAATTTCATGACAATAGTGATCAAATATAATCAAGCATTATGAGTAGAATGAAATTGCCAATAATGAGTAGAAAAGATTGGTACATATATAATATCAAAAGCGATACATAAGGGTACAAAGATTACATCCAATCCTTAAGAAAAACTAACCGATCATTGCACAGAGCACAAGACTAACAAGAGAAATGACAAAGGAAGTGATACAGGGTCACAACTCTACAGCGCCTAGGCTCCACTTTTCCTCTTCTCCTTCTTCTTCTGCGTTTTCTCTGGTGTTTTAGAGCTACTGGATCCTTTTTCACTTCAACCATGCATGGCTATTTATAGAAAACAACCAAGGAGTGCAGGGAAATTCGCCCAAGCGAGCTGCAGCTAGCCTAGACGAATTGTAGCTTAATGGTGAAGGCATCCACTCGCCCAGGCGAGTTGCTTGCTTAGGGTTGAAGTTACATCTTTAGCCCAGACGAGCTGGATGCTAGCCTGGGCGAATTTGGGGTCAAAAATATTTTTGAAAAGACCATTTTGCCATTCCTTTTTGCTTTGTTTTTTGATCTAACAAACAACCATCAAAACCTACAAAATCATGGATGAATCTTTCATATTTTAAACAACAATATTAGTAAATGTACAATATATATAAACAACTAGATTTAAAGGTAGTTTATAAGAAAACTATTACAATCAAAGGATAAGTGCTAACAATTTAACCCTAAAAATAACTTAAATTTGGCACTTATCAAATGTGTGTTGATAATACTGATCTAAATAAGCATTTTCCAAAAGACTCATACTCGCTTCCTGACATAGATAAGTTAGTGGGTGGATCTTCCGGCTATCGATATTTGAGCTTGATGGATGCTTATTTAGGGTACAATCAAGTACCTTTCTACCTTGACGAATACGAAAAGATGAATTTCATGACAGAGAAAGCCAATTACTATTTCAAAGTCATGCCTTTTGGATTGAGGAATGCTAGCACTACATACCAAAGGATGATGAAAAAAGTCTTTGAAAAACAAATAGGTCAAAACCTAGAGGTTTACATGGATGACATGATACTCAAAAGTAACACTCTAGAGTAGCATATAGTAGATTTGGTGAAAACCTTTTCTCAAAAAAAGCGCCTAAATCCCAAAAATGGTGCTTTTCGGGGTATCTGTAGGAAAGTTCTTGGGCTACATGTTATCGGAAAGAGGGATAGAATTAAATCCCAACAAATATCAAGCTATATTTGAGATAGGAACTCCAAATATAATCATAGATATTTAGAAGCTGAATGGAAGATTGGCAGCATTAAAAACATTCATGGATAAGTCGGCTAAAAGAGCCTTGCCTTTTTTCAAAATTCTGAAAAAGGACAAGAGGTTCACTTGGACACAAGAGTGTGAGGCCACCTTTCAACTTTAAAGAAATACTATTCATTCCATAACATTGACAAAGTTAGATCCAAGAGAAATATTGTACCTATATCTGGCTATAGCAGAAGAGGCAATTAGTTTGGCGCCGGTCAAAGATAACAACAAAACTCAAAAGTCAGTCTACTTCATAAGTAGAGCACTTCAAAATGTCGAGTTATGATACCCAAAAGTATAAAAAGTTGTGTTAGCCTTAGTATTTTTAGCTTGATGGTTATGCCTCTACTTTCAAGCATAGCTAATGGTAAGGACTGATTAGCCGATTAGGCATGTAATACATCGACCTGACTTGGTGGGAAGAATGGTCACATGGGCAATTGAATTTTTTTAGTATGGTTTGCAATATGAAATGAGACAAGCACTCAAAGCCCAATGTCTAGCTGACTTCATAGCTGAAATGACGACCTGGTGGGAAGAATGGTAGCATGGGTAATTGAATTGTTAGTGGATTATTCAACGGGACACTATGTGGGGCAGGAATCTTGTTAGAGTCCCTACACAGAGTCATGTTTGAACAAGCACTAACATTAGCGTTCCCACTTACAAACAATCAAACAATATATGAAGCATGCCTGGTAGGAATAGAAATAGCATATGACATGAAGATTTAGGTGCTAAAAGTATTCAATGACTCCAAATTGATGATCAATCAGTTGAACAGAGAGTACTAAGTTAAAGAACCAATCCTACGACGTTCAAAAAGCTGGAGTTCACTTACATTCCAAGGGAAGAAAATGCCAGAGCTGACTTATTGTCAGAGCAATCTAATATTGAAGAGCATGGGGGATGGAAAATATCATCTGTCAAGCGATACATTTGCTCTGAGGTTCGTCATGATGATAAAATGGCAAGATAGTTGGATGAAGTTGATCCTGGAATACATACAGAATGGTATAAGCCTAGAAGATCAAAAGGAAAGACGAAAATTGCAAAGAAGGGTTGCAAAATTCTATATAATAGATAACAATCTTTATAGAAGGGGATTCACCCAACCACTCTTGAAATGCTTAAAAAGGCCATAAGCAAAATACATGATGTCTGAAATACATGAAGGGTGTTATGGTCAACATTCTGGACACAAAACTTTGGCAAGAAAGATACTAAGAGCTGGCTATTATTGGTCGGCCATTGAAATTGATGCAGTCAACTATGTGCAAAAATGTGAAAGATGCAAAAATTGTGCTAACATACCATATGCATCAATGAATTAGCTACACAGTTAACATCTTCATGCCCTTTCTTTGGTGGGGAATAGACACATTAGGACCTTTTCCAAGGGCCCCAAGACAAGTCAAATACTTAGTGGTAGTTGTGGACTACTTCACTAAGTGGGTTGAAGCATAAATGCTCCCCATCATAACTGCTAAAAATATTGAGAGCTTTGTGTTTAGACAAATAATTTAAATGTTTGGGGTTCTCAATGTAGTTATGACCAATAATGGTACCCAATTCGCGGATAGGCAATTCCTCCAATTGTTATTAGAACTAAACGTCGAGCAAAAATTCACATTTGTAGAGCATCCCTCAGACAAACGGCCAAGCCGAGGCACAAATCAAATTATTTTATGAGGGTTGAGGAGAAGAATAAAAAAGGCTAAAGGAACTTGGGTAGAACAACTACAACATGCTTTATGGGCATATCAAATAACTCCTCACTCTGCTACAAGAGAAACTCAATTCAGAATGGTGTATGGAATTAAGGTGGTCATACCTGTTGAAATAGAAGAATCGACCTCCAGAATTGCAAATTTGAATTTAGAGAAAAATGAAGGGAGCCTTATAACTAAATTAGACCTCATTGAGGAAAGAAAAGAGGTAGTTGATATAAGAGATGTATCATTAGAAAGAAACATAACGACTAGATACAATAAAAAGGTCATCCCATGCACAGTTGAAAAAGATGACTTAGTTCTACAACAAGTTACTGCAGGTGGAAAAAATAATCATCGGGGAAAATTGATACAGAACTGAGGAAGAACCTTATAGAATAATAGAAAAAATTAAAAGAAAGAGACTATGTCTTAGAACCACTTGTGGGAGACAAAATCCTGTGCATTGAGAACACATCTAACCTATGAAAATACTACAACTAAAGGCGGGAAAATGCATGTTCCTAGATATATTTTGATTCTTGCTGGAAAATCGGACAACAAATATAATCCCGTGTAATCATTTTACAAAAGGATGTCAATAATATGAGAAAATTCCCACAATGTCAACTCAAAAGGAAACGACAGAACAAAATGACCTACTTGTTCATTACAAGTAGGCACCCCAGGAAATGGGTTCCTAAATTAGGGTAAGCATCTAAATGAACTACTTGTTCAACTAAAAGTAGACACCTGGGAAATGGATTTCTCAAACTAAGGTAAGATCTTAAAAAGTCCTACTTGTTCAGCTACAAGTAGGCACCTAGGAAATAGGTTCCCAAACTAGGTGCTAGCATCTAAATGACCTGTTTTTTTAATTGCAAGTAGGCACCCAGGAAATGGATTTCCCAAACCAGGGTAAGATCTTAAAAAGTCCTACCTGTTTAGCTACAAGTAGGCAACTCGAAAAATAGGTTCCCAAACCAGGGTAAGCATTTAAATAACCTACTTGTTCAGTTACAAGTAGGCACCCTAGAAAATGGGTTTCTCAAACTTGGGTAAGATCTTAAAAGGTCCTACTTAGGCACCCTGAGAAATGGGTTCCAAATGTGAATGTATGAATACATGATTTTGATGATGTCAAAGAATAATCAAACAAGGTTGCTTTCAGGATTACTTCAACAAACATTCAAAGGTTAAGCATTGTTTCAAGATTAATACAAGGTTGCTTCAACAAACAAGCATTGCTTCAAGATTCATTCAAGATCAGCTTTTGCCTAAAACACATTGTCTCCAACATATCAAGGCACTCGTAATCGATTACCAGGCAATGTAATTGATTACCAGAAGACAAGTTTGCAAATCAGCTTCTTAAAAAGGTTAGAAATTTGAATTTTGAATGTGCAATTGATTTACCAGCAATGGAACTCTTGAAATTCAATTTAAAAATACATGACCCTTCAAAATATAAATGTGTAATCGATTACCAGAAACCTATAATCGATTACTAGTGAAAATTTTCAGAAAAAGCTTTTTGAAAAGACACATCTCTTCAAACCATTTTGAAAAGGCACGAAAGGCCTATATATATGTGTGTGTCTGACTTTGAAAAGCAAGAAAGAGATATTCTAAGAGAACTTCATTGTCAAATGCTCTCTCAACAAATCTTGGGAAAACAATTGCAAATCTATTGAGAGTTCATCCAGGAACATCAAATTGTATTATCCATTCTAAAGGAGAGAAATATTTTTTTCATATCAGAAAGTAAGTTGTAATCAAGAGACTGGTTGTCTCTTGAATTGTGAGTTTCCTAAACACAAGGGAAAGGGATTCCTTGGGTGTTCAGAAGTTGTAAAAAGGATTTTTACAAAGTTAGTGAAAATCTCAAGTGGGTTGCTTGAGGACTGGACATAGGCACGGGAAGTGGTTGAACCAGTATAAATCAAGTTTGCATTTCTCTCTTCCCTTATCTTATTTATTTTATTGCAATCAATTTTGTCTTGCAGGTTTAAAGAACATTATTAAATTGATTGTTGCTTCTTGTTCTGCATTCTGAGCATGTCCTTTAAAAAGGGGGTTAAAGTTTGTTAGTTGGAAATTTTGAAACTTAATTCACCCCCCCTCTCTTAAGTTATTGAGGCCACTTGTCCAACACCAAATCAGGGTAAGCATCTAAATGGAAACCAATCATACCTTTGTAATATTTTTCTAAATAGTGTAGTGTCTACTATGCCTCTAGATAAACCATTTTGAACTACGAATGAACTCAATCTTTCATACCAGGCCTTTAGGGCTTGTTTCAACTCATACAATGCTTTGACAATCTTGTATACATGCTGAGGTTTTTCCTTATCTTCAAATCCAAGTGGTTGTCTCACATACACTTCTTCATTGGTGAATCCATTCAGAAAAAACACTCTTGACATCCTTCTGATATAGCTTGATGTCTGTGTGTGCAACATAGACCAAAAAGATTATGATGGCTTGTAGTCTTGCTACTGGTATAAAGGTTTCTTCATAGTCAATTCCTTTCTATTAATTATATCCTTAAGCCACTAGTATTGCTTTTTTTTTAGTACCTCTCCCTTTTCATTTAGCTTGTTCTTGAAAACCCATTTGGTTCCAATTATTGAATGATTCTTAGGAGGGGGTACAAGGTTCCAGACTTTGTTCTTTGTGAACTGACTCAGTTCTTCTTCCATAGCAGTAACTCAGGAATTTTCACTCATTACTTCATCAATGTTCTTTGGCTTAATTGTTGAGAAGAGTGCCATCATCCTTTTCTCTTTGTATAGAGAGGCTATTGTTTTAACTCCAGATGTTGTCTTTCCAATGATGAGATTTGGAGGATGAAAAAGAGACAAATATCCAACTCTTTGGCATATTAGCTTTTGTTGTTTTTTCTGAGCTTTGCCTTTTTGAGGTATCTCAATATGGTTTGCTTCATATTTCTTTGGGCTTTCTAAGACTAGAATAATGTTCTGAGTATTTTGGTTGGCCTTTGTTCTTTCCATCTCATCTTCTAAATCTATAACCCTTCTCTTCTCAAGTGTGTTATCATGTTCATAGAAAACAACATGTATATTTTCTTCTACAACTTGAGTTCTTAGATTGTAGATTCTATATGCTTTAGAAGATAGAGAGTAACCAAGAAAGATTGTTTTGTTTGATTTTTAATCAAACTTCCCAAGGTTGTCTTTGTTGTTTAAAATGTAGCATGTACAACCAAAAATATGGAAGTATGACACACTTGGTTTTCCTCCTTTCCATAATTCATACATAGTCTTATTCAAAACCTTTCTAATAGAAACTTTGTTCAAAATATAGAAAGTTATGCTAACAGCTTCTGCCCAAAAATAGTTTTGTATACTAGATTCATTGATGAAGTGTTCTAGCTATCTCTTGCAAGGATCCCTTTTTCCTTTCAGCAACACCATTCTGTTGAGGTGTTCTTGGACAAGGAAAATGGTGGAAGATGTAATTTTCATCAAAGAAGTTTTTAAAGAAAACATTTTCAAATTCTCCCCCATGATCACTTCTTACAGATATAATTTTTAAGTTTTTTTCATTTTGAAATTTCTTACAAAACTTTCTAAATGCTTCAAAAGACTCATCCTTATGAGAGAGAATAAAACCCATGTGAATATAGAGAAGTCATCATGGTTATCAAAATCGTGTTTTAAATCATACGATTCTAAGATTCCATGAAGCCTCAGCAAGTTAAAACGGGAGTAGAATCAAAAACAGAGTAGACTCGGCCGAGTTATTGCAGACTCAAGCAAGTTAAGGTAGACTCGTGAGTCTACCCTGACTCTGCGGGTTTACGAAAAACCCAAAATGACATCATTTAACTTCGTTTGTGGTTCATTTTCTCTTCCTCATTTGACGGTTCGTGCTTCGTTTTGCTTGCAACTGCTTGATCGTGATTGTTCCTCTTCGCGACATGTCCGATGCTGGAGTGTGACAGTGGGGTGCGACGGTGAAGGGACATGTTCAGTGCCAAAGTGCATGTGTGCGATGATGAAGTGTTTTTCTCCCTTTTTGATTTTTTCAAGTTTTTTTCCCTTTGCAATTTGCAATGCTAGTTAAGAGGGCTTGAATTAGTCATGGAGTTTGTGTGTAACTCATCAAGCTTGTTTCACTGATCAAATCGCAGAATCCCCAAGTCCTAGCATCGCGCAAGTACAGTGGGTATTTGGTAAATTTATGAATTCTCGTGCTCTTTATATTCCTACATTAGATGGTTCTTGATTGTATATTACAAAATGAGTTACTAATATGTAGGATTTCTCATGTTAGTACTTATGTTTTAATTTAGATGAGTAGTTGAATTTTATGTTATGTACTTCAGTTTATGTAATTAATCTTTTAGATGATGCACTGGTATTTGTTGAACTTAGATATTGCTGCACTAATATTGTGATTATTTGACCAAATCATCTAGTTCTTCATGTAGTTCTTGAGTGGGTTTTCTTATGTTTGATTAATTTTTTGAAATTCTATTATAAAATTTCTCTTTTTTTTTCAATGAGTATTTTCACTTGGTGGTTCTTTGCATTGTTAATGGTTTTCTTGTTCCCTCAAGCCATGTGTACCTTGGAAGATTTAGTAGTTTTCAAAAGAATATCTGCATTTAAACCATTTAAACCTTTAGTATTTTTTTTTAAAATGAGCCATCATTACATTCAATGGTGCAAAGCATATGCATGTGTAAGTTTTGTGATTGTGTTGTTCACCCATGATGAGTATAGATTATGCTGGAAACTCCTTTGGCATGGATTGGCAAACAATATTTGAATTCCTGAATTTTCTTTTTCTAATAACCATAAGAAGGATCTATCAGGTTACATGCAATATACAAGAGGATTATACACACAGCTTCAGTGCTTCTCATGTTCCAACATTCTAATAATGTGCATACATTTAATAGAGCAATCATTTCTAGTATTCCTTTGTAGGACACTAGAACAAAAATTATGTCATAAGTTAAATAGAGCAAGTTAACTTGGCTTTAGTTTATTGAATTATTGTTAAAGTTTGTTATTTTCATTTATTTTAGGGTTGAAATATTTACTTAATATTTTATATATAGGAATATTAATATTTTTTTTATTGAGCAAACTCTTACGAGTTTATTATTTGATTCTACGAGTCGAGTTTACGGAGCCTCCACGAGTCTACGTAGAATCACGAGTCTGATAACCTTGGAAGTCATCAACTATCACAAGTCCATATCTCTTTCCACCCAGGCTACTTGTTTTTGGTTTGACCAAATAGATCTATGTGCGGTAATTTTAGGGTTCTTTGACAAGTTACTACATTATAGGTTGGAAACTAGATTTGGTTTGTTTACCTTTGGCACATGCGTCACATACTCTATCTTTGTCAAACTTGATATTAGGTAAGCCTCTAATAAAGTTATGTTTGGATAGTTTGGACAAAGTTTTCTTGTTAAGGAGACCTACTCTTCTATGACATACCCATTTATCACTCTCAAAGGCAGCTGGACAAGATTGACTGGGTAAGGACTCTAGACAGATCCTATAGAGGTTTCTCTTTCTTACCCCTTAGAATAGGATTTTTCCCATTGATTCTTCTTTAATAAAAAAAAGTATTAAATTCAAACTTATTTTCATAGGCATTGTCATAGAGTTGACTAATGCTTAGAAGATTATGTTTCGACCCTTTTACCTAATAAGCATTTTCAATTTGAGCAAAGTTTGGATTACCAATTTTAGCAACTCATTTGATGAGGGCTTTTTTGTTATCTCCAAAGGCAACAAACTCTCTATCCTTTATGAGGAGTTTGCTTTGGCTTTTTTCATGGAAGTTACTTTTGGTCTCTAGATGATGCAATCCTTCCAAGGAGGGGACCCATCACCAGAGCCATGACTGGGAGACTCCACGAAGGTTGGACCAGGGATACAGAAAAAGGCCATATGGTTCTCATGAGCCTTAAGGTAGATTTTGGGCACATGGGCTAAGTATGAGCCCACTTATCTTTGTACATATTAGATTAGGGTTTCATTTTTTTTGGGCCTTGTATTTAGGGCTTCATAGTGTAGGGAGGGTACCCCACAAGTTTAGGGTACCCTGGTAATGTAGGATTTTTCAGCCCTTGTATTTTAGGGAACCTAGACTAGTTTCTGTATTAGAGGTAGTTTTGTAATTTCACATGCATTAAGTGCACTATTTGATGTGTGTGTTGGGAGAGAAATTTAATTGAATTGGGAGAAGCCCAATCCAATTAAATTTCAGACCAACCTAAGGGGGAGGTGAGCATTTGCTTGTTACACCCCATTGTCACATCATATAGTAACACTCTGTGCATGTCCTTCATGTTTTACATGCCTCATGAAATCTAAGCACACTTAGTAGAGAATCTTGGATTTGATCTTGGATTAGTGGGCTGAACCATAGCTGAAATTCACTAATCATAATTAGTGAAATTTTGGCTCCAAATTTGGATCCACAAATTCAAATTCAAGTGAAGTTTGAATAGAAATTCGAATTTCCCTCCAATTTTGTGTGACACTTAGGCTATAAATAGAGGCCTTGTGTGTGTATTTTGCAACTTTGATCATTTGAGAATTAGACTTCAAAGTTCAGATCTCATTCTCCCTCTCTCCATCTCCCCCCACTCATCTTCTCCTACCTTCAAGCTCTTATCCATGGCTTCCTATAGTGGTGAGTTTGTTCTTGACTCATCTTCTCCTTGAAGTGAAGTCTCCAATCACCTTTCCTCCTTCTCTATTCTGCTGCCATTGATCTTCAAGAAGCAAATGACTCCATTGATGAAGAAGATCTCAGGCCTACAAGCTCTACATGGAGCTACATTACTAGATTTTGGGTAGATTTCCCAAAATCTTATTGATCCTCGTATATGTTGTGTACTTTTCTCCTAGGGCATGCAACTCATTCACTGCAGTAGTGAATATGGTGAACATTTCTTCTATGGACTCATGTTCCTGCATCTTAAACATCTCAAACTTGTGAGTTAAAATATTGACGTTTAAGTCTTTTACCTTATCTATACCCTCATGTGTTGTTCTAAGTGTGTTCCAAACTTCCAGATTTCTTGAGCAGTTTCACATTCTTCTATTTTGTCATATCCAGATATGCTTAAAGCACAACTCAAACTGATTTTAAGTCCATTCAAATATGCTCAGAGTACATTTCAAGTCTTTGGCTTCTATTATAGCAGTGACTTTTTGGTCTCCATATTTTGGGCAAACTTCTCAAAATCTTCTTGATCCTCTAATGTGTTGTGTACTTTTCTCCTAGGTCATTCAAATCATTCACAATATTAGTGAATTTGTTGAACATCTCTTCTATGGACTCATGTTCTTGCATCTTAAACATCTCAAACTTATGAGTTAAATATTGACTCTTTTACCTGATTTGTACCCTCATCTGTTGTTCTGAGTGTTTCAGACTTTCATATTTCTTAAGCAGTTTGACATTCTTCTATTTTGTCATATTCAAATATTCTTAGAGCACATATCAAGAAGAACTATGCTCTAGAGTTCAAAAGAACTCTTGCTTTTTCTTCTTAGGTCCATTCAGCTTTAGGTTTGTCTATCTCAACTCCAGCTTGATTTCTTTTTGTTGGTTTGTAGGGACCAATCTCTATAATGTCCCATAGATCAACATCTTGAGATTTTGGGGACAAGTTCATTCTTCCTTTCCAATAGTAGAATTATTTTCCATCAAAGCTAGGGGGGTTGTTGGTTGAAGCATCGTTAGGTATGAATACTATTGGAGCTTGTCCAGCCAGCACTTCTTCCAAGATCTTCCTCTCACACTATCAAGTGTGCTTAACTATGAGAGTTAAGGTCTAATGCCAATTGAAGTGATAAAAAATACCATAGGAAGGGGGAGTTGAATTGTGTTTTCACAAACTTTTAAGTCTTTTAGAAAATAGAAAGGTTTCTAATATAAGTGGGGAATGAAATAGTTCAAAATGAAGATTTGTGCTGAGCTCAAAATGAAAATGTACGCAATTCTGAAAAAAAAAAAGTTATTCATAGTTCAGAACTCTATTTCAATAGATATGTTTTTTTCTAAAAAGACTTAGATGAAAGACTTTAATTTTAGATGTATTTGTGAAAGATTTTCTTAACTTAAAGATTAACAAAAAAAATAGTTGATAGATTAATAAACAAAATCAATGCAACAAGAGGGAAAATAGTAGTGTATAATGATTTTTATACTATTTCACCCCAAACTTAGGCTATGTCTAGTCCTCACCCTTCAAGATGAGATTTCACTAAAACAACCAGCCATTGCTGGACCAACAACTACTAGATTCAATGACCTGCCAGATCACCAACTAGACTTCACTCCTAGCTTCAACTAAACCTGCAATGCCATTGGATTTCACCCTTGCTAGCCACTGCTGCACTTTCAACAAAAAAGGGTTTTTTTTTTGTGTGTTTGGACTGCACAGATTCATGTTTTCACCTCATAGAAGGTTTCCACTTAGGAAATATTAGTCTGTCACTTATATCTTAGATCTATTACAGATTACAAGATTTTTACAGAAGTAGGTTACTCTCAATAGTGAGGGTTGAAGTAGAAAATGCAAATTTCTCACACAGAGATCTTGTTCGAGTTGTTCTCACTAGAATGCTTCAACTTAGCTTCAAGATGCTCTTCAATAAACTCTTAAAGCTCCAGGGAAACCCGCTGAAGTTGACCCCACTCAACTGACAGGCTTATGGAGAAAGTAGGCATACATGATAGATGTCATGAAATAGCAGCATACAAAACAATTTTGTGGTAGTCATTCTAAGGAACCTTTTTTATGAGCATTCTAAAGTTACATCAAAATAGTAATTCTGATGTTAGCTAAGAATCTTTTTGATGAAGTTTAACTAATATGCCTTTCTTAAGTAGCACAACTTCATCAACCTTAACACATCTTCACATCATAAAGCATTCTGAAGTAGATTGCTTCATAGATATTAAGTGAAGGTACAATTGCTAATGTGTTAGTGTTTTGTCCAAGGCTTAGATTGTGTAGTATCTTCAGTCCTTTGTTTTGATGCTTCACATAAGCATTTCTCATGGATAGATTCAACTTTCAACATGTTTGTAATTCCAAATGTAGTTTGCATCCATTTTTTCATGTGGCCTCAATGTGTGTGACAACATGTGAAAAGTGAAATGTTGTCAACTTCAATCTTCTAATGTGCCCTCTAATGTGTGGCCTCATATGGAAGACATGATGTCGTCTTTAAGATGCATTTTGAACTCCATTCTAAAGATCATTTCTCCAGAACCAGATTCTTCATCATTTTGATGTAGACTCTAGTACAACTTCATTCAGATTTTGAATGCTCTTCATGTAGCCTTTAAATAGTCTTTTATATAATGCCTTGTTGTTCAGTACATTTCAAAGAAAAAGAAGTACTCAGGGGGAAGCATTCTTGAATATGCAGATGAGCTTCAAGAAATCTTATGAGTTCTCAACTCTTTAACAGCTATTTTGAGACAACCTTTTTTAGCACTTTGAAAATGAATGAACATGTCTGCTTCTTAAAATATTTTATATTGAAACACTTAAGAAGAATGTTAGTCATCACATAAACTGATCATCCTTTCAATTTACATTGCTAATGGTTTGTCATAATTGAAACCAAGGATGTGGATTCAACACTATTTTCTCAATGGCTTCCTCATGATTTTGAATTTTGAATCATGAGAAGTTTTCTGGAGATTGTTTATGCAACATGTCTTCTAGAGATGCAATGGTACTGCAATGCAATATGCTACAACCTTCTTTCTACTTGGTTGTTGGTTATTTGGCTAGGAAAATTGCCTTCCTTGAGTTCCAATGACTTGGACGTTACCAAGGATCACCAGAAACTTACAGCTTCAGTATAAGTGTTGTTCAAGCACTAATGCATGTCTTATAACTAATGTGTGCTTATGGATAATGAGACATATTTGTCATCATGTTCTAATTTTTAGTGTAACTTCTAATGATCCTTAAGCCATGTGTAGCTTTTGATATCTATCCTTTGACTCAAGTTATCCCCAACATCATGCTTCTAATCATACATAACTTCTAAAATCTATACCTTGACCTAGAAAACATAATTGTCTTTCTAGCTTTTGAAAAACTCTCATTCTCATAGTCTTGTTTCCAATTGCAAAATTTATGTTATGGAAAATCTTCCAGTGTATGCCTATGTTTCACACTTGTCCTATACTTCTTAATATGTCATGCATGTCTTAATAAAGAACACTCAATGCAACCATTGATAGCTACATTTAGTGACTTCAATTTTGTTTCATAGTGATTTGTCATCATTAAAACTTTAGCTATTGGAGGGACTTTGTCCCCATAGTACCATAAAAAAATTAAATCCCCCCCAAAAAATTATCTATCTTAAAAAGAACTTTAGGGATCAAGAATCTAAATCAAAACATGGACATTCACTCATTTTTAAAGGACTATAAACAATAGTTTTAAAATTTAAAGAAAAAACAAATAATTTTTTTTGTAAGAACCAAAATTAAAACATGCTCAATTTATAGAGACTAAAAACATATTTAAACCTAAATTAGAATAAAAATGGCATATATACGTTTCAGGTAATTGTATATGGAAAAAATCAAATTTTTGCTAAAATTTTTGTTAACCAAAGATAAAGGATAGTTAATTTAAAAATTATCTTTAATTTGTATCATTAATGATGGATGATCAAAAGAGTTAACTCTTCAAAAAAGCATTAAAATTATTGTTTTAAACAACTATTGTATAAGAATAGCAATAATAACAATAATTATATCAAATTAATATGAATATTATACTTTGGTAGCTTTAATTATTCAAGAAATCTATCTTATTACGCATTTCCTTTTTCCTCAATTTATTTTTCAAATCCATTCTTCTTTTATTTTCATCGATATTTTCTTTTCTTTTCATTAGATTTAGTTATTATTATTATTATAATAAGGTAATTGTTTAAAATAATTTATGATTCTTTTGGAAGAGTTAAGATATGTTTCTTTAGTATTATTTTATGTATTCTTAATTTATTATGATTATCAAATAATATTTTATCATGACCAGATCGTCCATAGTTCAATTACCATTGAACTTATAACTATTGTCTTGAGTAGTTCAGTAACTAGTCCGATTAGTTTTAAAAACATTGATTTTAATTGTAAAATAAATCGAACTTTAGTTTCTCATCTATAATTTCAATATTTTTTTTAAGTTAACTCTCTTGATGATCCTTCACCAATCATAGAAAGATATCTTTTCAATTAACTGATTTTTATCCATAATAAATGAAAATTTAATATGAATGTTGTTTTTACTAGAAATTATCCTGAAATATATACACTATGAAAAATTATTTTAATTGTAAAACAAGTGCAATTTTAGCTTCCCATAAATATAACTTACTAAAAAACTCTTATTGAAAATAGATATAAATAATATAGCAATTTATTAGATTTATCAAAGGTAAACAAATAAAATAAAAGTGAGTTTCCTTCACTATTTAGTTTATTCTCTCAAAAAAGAAAAAAAAGATATATTGTCTAACCATAAAAATCGAAACACGCATTGTACCATTCTCTCCTATAATAAAACAAAAATATTTTTTATGATATTAGAAAAAAATGAATAAATCATTCATTTGAAGCGTTATAAAACAAAATTAATAGAAAATGAATCAAGTTACTCTAACAATAATTCTAAGAGGGTTACTCTTCATTCTTATCATTTATTTTATAATAATAAAATATATGTATATATAATAATTCATAAAATTATTAAATTAATTTCTTTTCAATCAATAGCTAAAATCTTTCATTAATGTTTCTTTTAAAATTGAACTCTCACACTTTAAATGATTTTTTTAAATCAAAGTAATAAATACTTGTATTTATAGATATGTATTCAACATAAAAATAACTTTAAGAATAATCTACATAGAGAAATTTTAAAATTTAAACATAAAAAATTTGGAATGTCAATTAATCTTTGCTTCAATAACAATCTTTAAATTTTATAAGGCATTAATTGTTTTCTTTTATAAAAAAAATAATTAATGAAAATATTTAAAAATGATAGAATCTTTTTAAAAAGCAAGAGAAAAAAAACTTTTGTTGTTTAATTTAATAATAAATTTAACCAAAATAATAATGGGAAGAAAATAAATTTATCCTGAGAAAATAATCTATTCACTAGTATGAATGGATTTTATATCATCATTAAATCACAAATTATCATGTCAAATAAATTTATTGATTTTTATAACTTAAAAATATTATACCCATCATGAATTCTGACTAGATGGCAGTGTAAAACTTTTTACACTGACTGTGCATAAAATTAAACTCACTTTGTATTAAATGTGTATCATTAATTGCAAAATCCTACATGATGTCTCTTAAGATAACCAAGTTATTTGTATCTTAGTACTATGAACTTGGGTTTTCCTTATCTCCACATATTATAAATTCAATCGTGAGACTTGGATATATTCCAATGTTAGATTCAAGGATTGTTTGACCTCAAAATCTAAGAAAATCTAGTTGTATGTTTTCAGAGGCTATGGAGAATGAAGATTTCTTCTTGTGCAAAATCAAGTTTTGGTAAGCACTCCATAAAAAAAGCATATGTACACATAAATGAGTTTTCTTTTGTATAGATATATCTTTACAAACTTACATTATAACTATATTATAATTAGTTTCTATCATTCTCAACTAAGATTCATATTTTTAATTTTGAAGAAATCATTTTGAGTTGGCTTTCTACCGTTGATATACAAAACTTTCACACACACACACGCGCGCGTATTTGTTATAATACTTTTACTTTTTTTAGAAGGAGTACTTATGTAAATTACAATCTTAATTTTCTAAAATACACCCAAATTTGTAACTTGTTAAAAAAATCCTTTGTAAAATATGAGTAAGTGGGTGTATGGTAGCAATAATGTTTATTAAGGTGCTTAGTTTAACTTCTTTTAGTTTAAAAGATAGAGATTGGAGATGGAGAAAAAATAATTCTTAATTGTACTTTTGATTCCATAAGTATCATAATTGTGTGGTTTTAGTCTCTTAGGTTTCAATTGTGGCAATTGGATCCTCCGAGTATTTGCGCAATTGGAACCTAACAGACTCAAATTAATTGCACAATATAATACATGGGGATCAAAAGTGCAATTAAGTCAAAATGAAAAATCATTTTTTTTATAAAAAATAAGGTGCTTAATTTCTTAAAAAATTCAAAAAATGCATTTTGTCCAATTTAATAAAAAGAGAAAACAAAAAAAAGTTAAATACTAGTGGAATATTTGATAGACGAATTTATATTTTGTGTAGCAATATGTAAGGAAAAAAAGGGAATGATAATAAAACAACAAACCCTAAAAATGTGTCTTCCTCTGTCACTATGTTTTCATCTCTCAAAACCCTTTGGCTTCGCCTCTCTTTCCATATCAAGTGGCTATTGTTCATATACCTTACCAACTTTTAGACCATCCCTCTTATCCATCCATAGATCCCTTGTCCTTACCCATCAAAATGAGATAATACAAATCGAACACCCCTCACGCACACACATGATCTCCATAATGTTGTGAAACTTTCCATCGAACCAACATTTGTCGTCCTTTTTTGCATGGCCTACCTTGCCCTTTTCAATTCCCTTCAACAACACAAATTTCCTAACATGCTTGAAGGTTTTTTTCAAGAGAGATGGAATTTTTTTACGAGTGGGGGAGGTGGTGCTGTAAGGTTGGTCAACTAATCATAAGAGAGGGTAAATGAGGGGGAAATGAATGAGGGGGTTGACAATGACAAAGGAAGAGGTAAAAAAAGGAAGAATGTGAAGGGAAGGATCAACATAAGGGGGAGAGGGATAAAGGGAAGGGTGAATAAGAGAGCATAAAGAGAAAGAGGAGGGTGATGAGGACAATGAAAAAGATGATGAAAGTCACAAACCAGGAGGGGAGTGAACTGGTTTCTAAATAAAATCACTTTAAAAATCAGAGTTCAAAAAAAATTTGTTTCCAAGGATCGTATCACAAACTTTTGATAAACCAATATTTAATCGATCACGCTTTACACAAAATCTTTTGTTAAAGTTTTTTCTTAAAAGATATTTTCTTTAACCTTCAGTAAATTGATCAAGACTAGAATGAAAAAGAAAGATAAGATCAAGAGAAGATGTACACCAATTTTTATACTGGTTCACTCTCTATCTCTAGAGAACCTAATCCAGTTATCTAATCCCTCCCGATTAGATTTTCACTATGCATATAGAATTCTTACGAGCAATCACAATCAATCTTGGTTCCTACCCCAGAAAGAGAGACTAAGGCACTCAACCCTAGGGTCCTTTGTGAATAAGAGTCTAAGAGAAACCTACCCTTAGACCAAACTAGAAAAACCTATTCTAGCATGTTTTCAAAAATTCATGCATATGCTAACAATGTACACAAAAAACAGAGTCAAGGATAGACACAACCTGATCAATCATACACAAGAACCTTGCTTGAGTGGATGAGCGTCTTCTTGAACTCAAGAGAAATTCACAACTCCTTTTTCACCATGAGATCTTCAAAGCGAAGTTTAGAAGTAGTGAGTCGCACTTTTTCAAAGCACTTAATCTTCTCTCTTTATTTCACCTATCTCAGCTCGCACTTTTTAGCATACTTTTCACACACTCTCAAAAGTGAGAACACAAGGTGGTTATTTATAGAGAAAGCAGTTATAACCGCATGTAATCGATTAAACATTCAATGTAATTGATTATTTTGAAGAAGTAATCGATTATATCATCATTTCAATTGATTAAAGTGTTCTTCCTAAATCTAGAAAACTTTCAAGAACAATGTAATCGATTAAAATGTTCTTGATCACTTTTGGAAACACTTTTAAGAACAAGGTAATCCATTACGATTACCTTGTAATCAATTAAAGCAGAGACTCCTAAAAAAACAATCATTGTCTCAACTGAACTGTGTAATGGATTACAATTACCTTGTAATCGATTAAACAGATACAAGAATCTCTCTGCAAGCTACAAACACTTGTGTAATCGATTATGATCAGCCTTGTAATCGATTAAAACTGTTTTATGCACTGAAAAAAGTTTCTAAGATGCAACACACAATACAACAATTAATACAAAGGCCACTCAAGAGAGTTGGGCATGTAAAAGACAAAACTTCTTCAAGCTTCAAGACTTAGTCTTCATGTTGCTACCCCTATCTCTAACAATCTCCCCCTTTTTAGCTTGGATGATGCCAAACTTGAATTGCCATTTGAGTGCATTTGGAGAGTCTTAAAGGTAAAGGCTTTTCTTAGACAAACCTGAAAGTTTCTTAACACTAAGAGAAGCATCAATTCATATCATCATCATCATTAAGTAGAGTTATATATGAATGTATATTCTAATCCAATGCTAATGCAATTTCTTTTTTTTTTTCTTTATCCCCCTACATAATGCTAATGCAATACACTATGCTAATGCAATGCACTATGCTAATGCAATTTTTCTCCCCCTTTTGGCACAACAAGGCCAAAAAGTTATTACTATTCATAGAATAAAAACAAACAAGCATATAATGTGAAAAGGGAAAATATCATGGCCTTTTATTCATATAAGAGCCATTACAACTTAAACATTAAACTATTAAAAGATACCATAGTTTCTTAATTAAACAGAGACACAGAGATAAAGTTAAACATAATCGGAAATAACAAACAAATAGTAGGAAAAAGCACTTAAAACACAACTAAGCTTCATCCTCATTAGGCTTAAGGAGGTTGCTAAGGGTCAACCCAGTTTCTATGTTTTCCAGCCGGGTAGTTATGTTCTCCAATAAACTATGAACTTAACCTAAGTGCTCTTGATGGAGGTGAAGAATAGTGTCCATCTTTTGAATCATATGTGACTCAAAAGGACTTCATTGATGTGTAGGCTCTTGTGGAGCTTCAGCTTCATCATCTTCTTCCATCTGTTCCAAATTTCCAGCTGCTGGCTCTCCAGCCATTATCCATTCATGTTGAACAAATCTCATTCCAAGCTTCTTGAGATGCCTTTCAGTAATCTCACTAGATGCTTCGGTAAAATCCACAATCTCATTAGAGACATCAACATTGAAGTAGTCAAGGAATCTTCAGGCAAGTACAATATATGGAAATTCATAATGATGCAATCCTACCCCCCAAGGGCATTGGATAGAAGACTCCAAGAAGATTGGGCCAGAGATGCAGGAGAAGGCCCTAGGATTCTCATGAGCCTTAGGATAGATTTTGTGCCCATGGGTTAAGTATGAGCCCACTTTTCTTTGTAAATATTAGAATAGGTTTTCCTTCTTTTGGACCTTGTATTTTGGCTATTTTTAGGTTTGTAGGGTACCCTACAAATTAATGGCACCCTACCCTATGAGTTAAAGGTACCCTAGTAGTATAGGGTTTTAGCCTTGTATTTCAGGGCATTTTGAATAGTCTTTGTAGTAGGGACTTTTTTTTGTATTTTCATATATTTTGGCATGTGGATGAGCTTAGCTATTGGAGGGGTGTATGTAGTTTTCCCCCTTTAGTTTCTCAAGTAATATGCTAAGTGTCGCAACGTGCCCTTTTACAGGCGAGCGAGGGCGAGGCTCACGGGTGCGCTTTCCAAAGGAGGAAAGATGCGCGGAGTCGCCACCAACGTTTATTTGTGGAAAACGTCGGGAAAACCGAAGGAAACCGGTTAAAATGAAAATTCTAAGTTCAGGAGTTGTATTTACGCTTGAGGAAGGTATTAGCACCTCTCATGTTTGTCTCAAAGGACAACAGCCTATTTTTTAGAATTGTGGAAATTGTGTTACCTTAACTTTTATTTCTTTTTATCTTTTTGAGGTCGACAAAAGCGGGGCTCTTGCTCCTATGTACCCTCCATCGAAGAGGAAATCAGACCTACGTAGTTCTTTCTTATGCGTGAATCAAGTGATTCTTTTTACTTGAAAGGTGATCATTTTAAGGCGTTGGACCTTAAAAATGATCCATTTTACTTGGTAAGAAACTGAAATGATAAACTTTCAAAACCTTATTTTTTGTGGACGAGCTTGACTAGGCGAGCTGATTTTAGCCTTAGTTTCACTTTAGTTATTTAGTCAATCCAATTAAGAATGAGAAATCCCAAAGAGAAAACGTCCGATTGATTTTTCACTTTATTTTACTAAAAGGTATTTTTTGATTATTATATTATTATTTTACCTCTTTTTTGATTTCCAACGTGGTTACGGCACGACCGAACGGTCGGAATTCATTTTAACAGAAATTAACGGATGATACAATTCAAACGATCGGTGGAAATTTATTTTATTTTTAGATTAGGCGAGAAATGACTTAAATAAATGGCTTAAGCACGTCAAAAGGGGTATAAAAAAACGAATGAAAACGAGAATAAAAATACATGAAACAAAATGTGGACCACCACGGGTACATAGAATGAATTGAAAAGCTCGGTTTGAGGTACTTACCCGTTGAAGACTGAAGAAAACGAAGAACGAACGATGAATGTTGAAGAACGATCGAGAATCTTCGCGTAATTACTCACGGAAACGTTACGAAAACGTTACGGAAGCGCCTCGGCTTGGATTTTCTTCACGGAAATAATTTTCCTCAGCAATTTCGAGAGAGGGAGAAGTGCCAAGAAGGCTGAACCCTTTTCTTCTTCACTCCTCCCCCTATTTATAGCAAAATAGGGGAGGAGCTTGCCACCCAGCTCGCCCAGGCGAGCTCAGCTCGCCCAGGCGAGCAAGGATGCTTCCTCCAAAAGCAACAGCCTTCTAGAGGAAGGATCTGGAAGGCCCAAGTGGTCCAGATTGCTATTTGTACCCCCCTTTTTACTAAATGCACCCCCTTCTATTTTTTTTGGTAATTCTTTTTCAGTAACGTTACGAAACTTTACGAATTTTGTAACGATACTTATTTTCCTTCCGCAAGGTTACGAATCCTTACGGATTATGTATTTACTCTTTTTTAGCTTTCGAAGAAGTTACGGAAACTCACGGATTGCGCAAAAACACCTCTTTTCGATTTCCGCCACATTACGGAATTTCACGGATCGCGCAAGCCTGCTTCCTTTTGATTTCTGACACGTCTCGGGACTTCATTTATTGTGCAACAAAGGACGCCAAGTATCACAAAGCGGCTAACCAAAGGTTGCATGTTATCAAGTAATAATCCCGGGACGAAATTAGGGTATGAAAGTTGCCCCTCTTTACTTACCTTTTATCGGAGATAAGAGGAAAGAAAAGATAAGACACTGATTTCGTCCGTCTTGCCCTTTCCGTGATTAGTCCATGACAACTCTCGTCTCAACTCCTTCTTTTTTTCTTTTCTGCACAACACAATACAAACAACAACAAGAACAACAAATATAATATACATATACACTTTTGGGAAAAAGAAACGATCGGGAACATAACGAAGATCACATTCCAAGTCAAGAGGATCCGCCCTTGACGATGAAAAACTCTGGAGAATGGAGGATTGCACTCAGCAACCACTACACACGGCCCCAAACTCGTGGGTGGAGGACACATGAACGAAAATGCAATTCATGGGGGTCCGAAAAAAGGGTTGAGAATGGAGAATTGCACTAAACAATCACTACACATGGCTCCAAACTCGAAGGTGGAGGACACATGAACGAAAACGTAATTCATGGGCTCCGAAAAAGGGTTGAGAATGGAGAATTGCACTAAGCAATCACTACGCATGGCTCCAAACTCGAAGGTGGAGGACGCATGAACGAAAACGCAATTCATGGGCTCCGAAAAAGGGTTGAGAATGGAGAATTGCACTAAGCAATCACTACGCATGGCTCCAAACTCGAAGGTGGAGGACGCATGAACAAAAACGCAATTCATGGGCTCCGAAAAAGGGTTGAGAATGGAGAATTGTACTAAGCAATCACTACGCATGGCTCCAAACTCGAAGGTGGAGGACGCATGAACGAAAACGCAATTCATGGGCTCCGAAAAAAGGTTGAGAATGGAGAATTGCACTAAGCAATCACTACGCATGGCTCCAAACTCAAAGGTGGAGGACGCATGAACGAAAACGCAATCATGGGCTCCGAAAAAGGGTTGAGAATGGAGAATTGCACTAAGCAATCACTACGCATGGCTCCAAACTCGAAGGTGGAGGACGCATGAACGAAAACGCAATTCATGGGCTCCGAAAAAGGGTTGAGAATGGAGAATTGCACTAAGCAATCACTACGCATGGCTCCAAACTCGAAGGTGGAGGACGCATGAACGAAAACGCAATTCATGGGCTCCGAAAAAGGGTTGAGAATGGAGAATTGCACTAAGCAATCACTACGCATGGCTCCAAACTCGAAGGTGGAGGACGCATGAACGAAAACGCAATTCATGGGCTCCGAAAAAGGGTTGAGAATGGAGAATTGCACTAAGCAATCACTACGCATGGCTCCAAACTCGAAGGTGGAGGACGCATGAACGAAAACATAATTCATGGGCTCCGAAAAAGGGTTGAGAATGGAGAATTGCAGTAAGCAATCACTACGCATGGCTCCAAACTCGAAGGTGGAGGACGCATGAACGAAAACGCAATTCATGGGCTCCGAAAAAGGGTTGAGAATGGAGAATTGCACTAAGCAATCACTACGCATGGCTCCAAACTCGAAGGTGGAGGACGCATGAACGAAAACGCAATTCATGGGCTCCGAAAAAGGGTTGAGAATGGAGAATTGCACTAAGCAATCACTACGCATGGCTCCAAACTCGAAGGTGGAGGACGCATGAACGAAAACGCAATTCATGGGCTCCGAAAAAGGGTTGAGAATGGAGAATTGCACTAAGCAATCACTACGCATGGCTCCAAACTCAAAGGTGGAGGACGCATGAACGAAAACGCAATTCATGGGCTCCGAAAAAGGGTTGAGAATGGAGAATTGCACTAAGCAATCACTACGCGTGGCTCCAAACTCGAAGGTAGAGGACGCATGAACGAAAACGCAATTCATGGTCTCCGAAAAAGGGTTGAGAATGGAGAATTGCACTGAGCAATCACTACGCATGGCTCCAAACTCGAAGGTGGAGGACGCATGAACGAAAACATAATTCATGGGCTCCGAAAAAGGGTTGAGAATGGAGAATTGCACTAAGCAATCACTACGCATGGCTCCAAACTCGAAGGTGGAGGACGCATGAACGAAAACGCAATTCATGGGCTCCGAAAAAGGGTTGAGAATGGAGAAATGCACTAAGCAATCACTACGCATGGCTCCAAACTCGAAGGTGGAGGACGCATGAACGAAAACATAATTCATGGGCTCCGAAAAAGGGTTGAGAATGGAGAATTGCACTAAGCAATCACTACGCATGGCTCCAAACTCGAAGGTGGAGGACGCATGAACGAAAACGCAATTCATGGGCTCCGAAAAAGGGTTGAGAATGGAGAATTGCACTAAGCAATCACTACGCATGGCTCCAAACTCGAAGGTGGAGGACGCATGAACGAAAACGCAATTCATGGGCTCCGAAAAAGGGTTGAGAATGGAGAATTGCACTAAGCAATCACTACGCATGGCTCCAAACTCGAAGGTGGAGGACGCATGAACGAAAACGCAATTCATGGGCTCCGAAAAAGGGTTGAGAATGGAGAATTGCACTAAGCAATAACTACGCATGGCTCCAAACTCGAAGGTGGAGGACGCATGAACGAAAACACAATTCATGGGCTCCGAAAAAGGGTTGAGAATGGAGAATTGCACTGAGCAATCACTACGCATGACTCCAAACTCGAAGGTGGAGGACACATGAATGAAAACGCAATTCATGGGCTCCGAAAAAGGGTTGAGAATGGAGAATTGCACTAAGCAATCACTACGCATGGCTCCAAACTCGAAGGTGGAGGACACATGAACGAAAATGCAATTCATGGGCTCCGAAAAAGGGTTGAGAATGGAGAATTGCACTAAGCAATCACTACGCATGGCTCCAAACTCGAAGGTGGAGGATGCATGAACGAAAACGCAATTCATGGGCTCCGAAAAAGGGTTGAGAATTGAGAATTGCACTAAGCAATCACTACGCATGGCTCCAAACTCGAAGGATGAGGACGCATGAACAAAAACGCAATTCATGGGCTCCGAAAAAGGGTTGAGAATGGAGAATTGCACTAAGCAATCACTACGCATGGCTCCAAACTCGAAGGTGGAGGACACATGAACGAAAACGCAATTCATGGGCTCCGAAAAAGGGTCGAGAATGGAGAATTGCACTAAGCAATCACTACGCATGGCTCCAAACTCGAAGGTGGAGGACGCATGAACGAAAACGCAATTCATGGGCTCCGAAAAAGATTGGCAGGAGCGAACGGTCCACTGGGTTTTTCCACCTAAAAGGATAACATGCTTTTTGCAAAGAAAAATAAATCATTCGTGAGAGCACCACATCTTAGAGAAACAATATACTTGTGCCAAGGGTAATCTTCCTTGTAACCGAGAATGAAGGATAGGATGTCAACTTTTGGCTTTCAAATGAACATGCAGGGGAAACATCGGGCTAAGCTGAAAATAAATCACTCATAGTGTATAAAACTCACAAGGCAAGTGTTTTATCCTATTCCCAAACCATAACTGCACCATGACTCTATTTTGCACGCGACTTCCTATCGAATCAAAGATCTAACGTACGATCACGGACCAATAGGATTTTCTCGAGGTTAGTGTTTTTGGAGAGGAAGCTGGGTGTTTCGGTCTTTTCCTCTTTGTTCATGTGGGGTGGGATATCGCCAGTCGAGAATGATTTTGAGTGGCAATCTGGCTTGAAGAATTTCTGTCCTTTTTCTTTCATTGATCGAGAATTGCTTCTTTTCCCTTTTTACTTCCTTTCGATCTTTGATCGGGAATCCTTCTTTCCTTTCTTCTGTTCTTTTCTTTATTTTCATCTCTCTCCTTTTTTCTTTTTTCTTTCTTTCCATTTCTTCCTTTTCTTTCTTTTCACCTTTCCTTTCCCATCCCTTTCTTTGGGAAATCGGGTTTTAGCATTCTATTCGCTCTCCCTAGAGGAGATTCCGCTGTCCTTTGCTTCGGGGGAAAGAATGAGGATTCCTTTTTTACAGGCCAAGGTTCAAACAGGTCTAAGGTTGTGTTTCAATGGGGTCTTTTATCGTGGGAACCCCAATCTTGATATCTGGGGCGAAACAAATTTGGGTGTCCAGGTGTCGATTTCGGGCCGAACTTCCATATTATTCCATAAGGCACGCATGACAATGATGATTTGAAAACAATGTGCAAAATTAGTCATGGCTACAGCCAGGTGGGCCCTCAAGCATCCCATTTATGGCATTGTGATACTACGGTTGGGAATTTACACAGATAGACCCAATGTTTCCAAGTTATGTTCTTTCATTAGTTCAATGAATTCATCCATCCTTATCTCGGTTCATTCAGGAAAATAAACTCTTAGCATCAGTCCCTTGTTTCCAGAAGATACGTTTGCTCTTTACGAATGATTTATACTTCTTAACTATAACATGTCGACCTTCGCGGTCTTTCTTTCTTTTTTCTTTTTTTGTTTCATTTTTATATATTCACAAAATTATACACCTATGGCCCTCTACGAGGAAAACCTTTTTTGTACACCTACATTCTTATACACGACAAACTTTTTCTGTACACGCATTGGAACTCTTTCTCTTTATGTCACCCGGTCTATATACAAAACCCTATTTACGTTCAAAGATTTTTTCGTTTTTCCCGACACACACCTATGGTTCATGCAAAAGTTTCTTTATACACATTCCTTGCTCACACACACAAGAATTTCTCTCCATGCATCACTTACACACACAAAAACCTTCTATACACATTTCCCTTTTAAAAATATTTTTCTTTTTCTTAACATACGTAGACATTTTATTCACAACACTTCTTTCTTTTTTAACATGATTTTGGTTAATTTTATTTTCAGGACGACGTTCCTAAATGGAAAACTCTACACGATTCCGGAATTTCAAAAAACACTATTGACAACAACGAAACAAGTACTAACGTAACGACTCAAACGATATGTATGTACAAAACAAAAGTCAATCAAAATGAAACAAACGTTAGTCCCTTAGTCAAACAAAAATATATACCAGGAAAAATAGAAACAAAAAAGAAATATGGATCAAGGGATCTCCCAATCATGTGGCCCCGCTTCCTCCTAAGAAATCAAATAAATCGGCCATCTCCTCGTCCTTGCGGGCCTCATTTGCCTCGTCGGGAGCCTCTGCTGGTGCCTCTGTAGGTGCCTCTCCTGCCCGGGCCTCAGGCCAATCTCCAGGCCATGCGACCTCTTCCTTGAACTGGTCCGGAGTAGGGCACGGAAAAGAAGTAAAACCCTACTAAGTGCGACGGGGACTCCGAACGACTGGCAGAGTCCTGTGATCAAGGCGGGAAATCCCAGGGCCCTGTTGGACTTATCCGGGTCCAGAGGGTGCCTGGTAGGCGCCATACCTGCAAATATATAGATGGCATCAGTGATTAACTGAGCCACGTGAATGCTCATCCGTGTCAGGATGGCATACACCAGCTGACACTTTGGCAGGGGGAGGTCGGAGTTATGATCGCTGGGCTGGATGTTGCTGAGCAGCAAAGTCATCCAGATCTGAGTCAGAGTGGTCATGTTGGTGCGCATGATCCGCACTCGCCTCCCGGCAGTAGTCCGGGCAAAATCCTGCTCCGGTATACATAGCAACTGGGTGATGGCCTCCTCATCGAACCCATTGGACCGGTTCCTCCTCTGGCCATACTCGCACTCCTGACCCTCTTCCAGCACTAAAGGATGTCCCAGGAGCTGGCCGATAGCATCTGCATCAAACGGGATCCACTGACCCCTCACCCAGGATCTCATATCTCGCACGCCCTCCTCTGTTGGCCAAGCATTGACATAAAATTCGAGGACTATGTCTAAATCGAACTTGGCCATGGGGGTGACCAGTGATGCCCACCGCCGGCGAACTATCTCCTCCTGGAAATCGGTATACTCGTCGTCCCTGAGCTGGACACGTCGCTCCCGGAGAAATGACCATCCCTTGATGGCCTCGAAGCGCTGCTGGTGTTCAGCGCTCCTAAAGCGGTGACTATCATACTCGGGAGCAAAACTAGTTCCTTCGGCTGCTTTATCCTTCCTGGATCTCTTTGAGGCAAGTTTCCTCGGGGCCATTTCCTACGAGAACAAACATTTAGAAGTTAGTTTTACAAGATAATGCTTTTATTAACGCAAAAATGTTGTGCTAGCCCCTCTGATTTAGACCAAACTCATGTAATCCATTTATGCACACGCGCATGTGTAGAAAGTATCCTATTACCCATGTCAACATACAAGAACATCTAATATATTCTAATTGCCATACACCTATATACATTCTAAAAAAGAAAACACACTTTTATGCTCAGAGTGTTGCGTCAAGCTTTACACCTAATTTATATCCTGAACATTTGCTATCACAAACTACTTACATACATTTGAAGTACACCATACAAATTTTTGCTGTTTCACTCCTATTCATTTATACGCATATTGGAAAGCTAATTACATCCTGTAGATATTTGCATTCAAAAAGGGCATTCCACACTATCATACATTCATTTAAGAAAACAATTATTCATACTTTGCTAGGAATTTCATGCTCCTTATATTTACCTATGTATACACACTATTGCAAGGTGTTTTCCACGCTACCTCTATGTAAAGTATCAAACATGGGGCAGCCCAAATTCGAGCAAAAACTCTCACAAGCAAATCCTAATTTTCATGTTTTTCTAATTCTAAAACCAAATTTTGGATTCCTAGCCATAAGCATGTTTCCTTGCATTGAAGCTACAAGTTTGGGTTCCTAAGCTTGGAATTGCATTTGGGCACCTATTTTGAATCTCCTATGTTGTACCTACATATAAGAAACAGTCCTACTCTCCCAATTTTACAAAATCATATTCATACATCATTGGGGCATTTCACCGAGCACTTGGTGAGTGCATGTTTGGACATAAATTGCAAGAGGATGGGGACAATGTGGCATGCCCCATTGCTTCAGAATACAGCATAGGCCTAAGGCCTTCTCATTCAAATCCTCAACTCCAGAAAACAAGCATAAAAACAAACCAAAACTGTCCCACAAATATAAGCACATTCTCACAATTTGGAGCACCAAAAGATGAAGAAAATATACCAATGGGAAGCTAAAAACATCAAGGATTGAATACTTACTTGTTGGAGTGAATAATAACACCAAAAATGAAAGCAAAAGGCAACCAAAAGTGGCTTGAAGGAGCAAGAACCGCAAGCCTTCGTGAGTCCTCTCTTTTGAATGAAGGGGGGGGGGAGTTTTTGGATACAAAAACGTTCCCCTCCCTCGTTTTTTATAATTTGGGTGCAGGGTTAGCTTTTGCCCACTTGAACCTACTTAAATTAGAATTAGGCTTTTCGATTACTTATTTAAAACAAACAATAGTAAAAGAAACTGCGAACGCAAAGGATACTGGGCTGCCCTGCAGCGACGTTCTCTGCTTGTTTAGCGCCGGGAAGGAGCAACGATCGGTCGGTTGTGACCCTAGCCCCACTTGCATCCGTCCATATGTACCTGTAAGTATGAAACAAATAATACGCGACCAATCGTGACCGGTCATCGTCTTACCTTGGTTGATTTCTACCATTGACTTGTCTTGACTTCTGACTGTGGCCTGAGACGATTCTGCTCCTTGCTATCACAAGATATGCATGTGCATGTATGAATGTTTCTAATGCGATGATTTTATTTTAGTGAAGGCTGGTTAGATTCAATTTTAAATAAGCGTTTGGGGCACCCCATACACCGAGAGAAGAGGGCTCAAGTTATAATAAATCTAAAACACAAGGTTTGAAACCAAAGCGAGGACTAAAACCTCGCCCATCTTTTCTTCTTTTAAAGGAACGAGACAAAAACAGAGGAAGGGAATCCCTGGAGGAAACCAAGAAGAACAAAAACTCAGAATTAAAAGAACATGCAACGGTCCTCTCGATTGCCCCAGATTTCAAGCGTAATATCGTTTAACTACATCGGAGTTCACGGGCGAAGGCAACTCCTCGCCATCCATGTGGTTGAGTATCAGAGCACCCCCAGAAAAAGCTCTTTTCACCACGAAAGGTCCTTCATAATTCGGGGCCCACTTGCCTCGATTATCTTTAACAGCATGGGACATTTTCTTTAGCACGAGGTCCCCCTAGTTGAACTTGCGCGGGCGTACCTTCTTGTCGAATGCGTTCTTTATCCTTCGTTGATACAAACGCCCATGGCTCATGGCGACCAAACGCTTACCTTCAATAAGGTTAAGCTGGTCGTAGCGTGCTTGAGCCCATTCTGACTCTTCTAGGCCTGACTCCGCCATTATCCTCTGAGAAGGAACCTCTACCTCAAATGGGAGTACTGCGTCCATCCCATAAACCAAGGAATACGGCGTTGCCCCAGTAGAAGTTCGCACCGAGGTTCTGTATCCGTGTAGGGCGAAAGGCAACATCTCATGCCAATCTTTGTATGACACTGTCATCTTTTGAACAATCTTCTTAATATTCTTATTTGCAGCCTCTACAGCCCCATTCATCTTTGGCCGATAAGGGGTAGAGTTATGATGCTGGATCTTGAAGTCCTCGCACATTTCCTGCATCATCTTGTTGTTCAGATTGGTGCCATTGTCAGTAATGATCTTCCTAGGGAGTCCGTATCGACAAATCAACTCCTTCTTTATGAATCTAACTACCACATTCCTTGTGACATTAGTATAAGAAGCTGCTTTGACCCATTTGGTGAAGTAATCTATTGCCACAAGAATGAAGCGGTGACCATTCGACGCTTTGGGTTCGATGGCCCCAATGACATCTATTCCCCACATGGAAAAGGGCCAAGGGGCGAACATAACATTCAGAGGATGTGGCGGAACATTGACATTGTCCGCGTATGCCTGACATTTATGATATTTCCTGACATGAGCGCAGCAATTGCTTTCCATGGTGAGCCAATAATAGTCGGCCCTAAGGATTTTTCTGGCCATAGCATGCCCATTGGCATGTGTCCTAAAGGAACCCTCGTGGATCTCCTCAATCATGAAGTTCGCCTCTTTGGCATCTACGCATCGTAGGAGGGTCATGTCGTGGTTTCGTTTGTACAGGATGGTACCACTTACAAAGAAACCAGTAGCCAATCTCCTCAACGTCCTTTTGTCATTGTTAGAAATCCCTGGTGGGTATTCTTTGTTCACGACATACTGCTTGATGTCGAAATACCACGGTTTCCCTTCCCGCTCTTCCTCTATTGTATAACAATATGCCGGCTTGCCTTGAGATTTGAATTCGATGTATGGCAGATCCCCGTGTGGGGCAAGTTGAAACATGGATGCCAGGGTGGCTAATACATCAGCCATTTGATTCTCTTCCCGAGGTATGTGGTGGAAGGAAATGTCGTCGAAATGCTTGGCTAACCTCAAGATGTGAGTTTGATAGGGTATCAACTTCGGATCCCTAGTTTCCCATTCTCCTTTCAACCGGCGTATCACCAAAGCTGAGTCTCCATACACCTTGAGTAGTTTTACATCAAAATCAATGGCTGCCTGAACCCCAAGGGCGCATGCCTCGTACTCAGCCATATTGTTGGTACAATCAAAACCTAGCCTAGCCGTGAAAGGAATACACTGATCATCCGGGGATACAAGGACTGCCCATAGTCCATGGCCCAAAGCATTGGATGCCCCATCGAAGCAAACAATCCATTTGTCTATGTCTTCATGCGTCCGCTTCTCTTCAAACAGGGCCATCATATCTTCATCTGGGAACTCGGGGTGCATCGGTCGATAATCCTGGAGGGGTTGCTGGGCCAAATAATCTGCCAAAGCGCTTCCCTTTATCGCCTTTTGGGTGACGTAAACGATATCGAATTCAGATAATAGCACCTGCCACCTAGCGATTCGTCCCGTGAGGGCCGGTTTTTCAAAGATGTATTTCACGGGATCCATTTATGAAGTAAGCCACGTGGTATGGCTGAGCATGTACTGCCTAAGCCGATGTGATGCCCATACCAGAGCACAACACGTCCTTTCCAGCATTGAGTAATTCATCTCACATGCGGTAAACTTCTTGCTCAGATAGTAGATGGCTAGCTCCTTTTTCCCAGAATCATCATGCTGACCCAACACGCACCGCATAGACTCGTCCAACACGGTCATGTACAGGAAAAGAGGTCTTCCTGTTACAGGTGGCATGAGCACCGGGGGATTCGCGAGACTCTGCTTGATCTTCTCGAAGGCCTCTTGGCAGTCACTGTTCCACAGGACTGCCTGGTTCTTACATAAAAGTTTAAAAATGGGCTCACAGGTAGGGGTGAGTTGTGAGATAAATCTCACGATATAATTCAACCTGCCCAAAAACCCCCGAACCTGCTTCTCCGTGCGTGGTTCCGGCATTTCAAGGATGGCCTTCACTTTCTCGGGATCTATCTCTATCCCTTTCTGACTTACGATAAATCTTAGCAGCTTCCCCGACTTCACCCCAAAGGTGCACTTGGTTGGGTTTAGTTTTAATTGGTATTTCCGCAACCTTCCAAACAGCTTACGCAGATTGACAAGGTGTTTGTCCTCCATCTGAGACTTGGCAATCATGTCATCTACGTAGACCTCTATTTCCTTATGCATCATATCATGGAACAACGCCACCATGGCACGCTGATAGGTTGCCCCAGCATTTTTCAGCCCGAAGGCCATCACTTTATAGCAGAATGTCCCCCATAGGGTGACGAAAGTGGTCTTTTCTACATCTTCGAGTGCCATCTTTATTTGATTATACCCCGAGAAACCATCCATAAATGAGAAAAGGGCGAATTTGGCTGTATTATCTACCAATATATCAATGTGTGGCAGGGGAAAATTGTCTTTAGGACTGGCTCGGTTCAAGTCCCGATAGTCTACACACATTCAAACCTTGTCGTCCTTTTTCGGGACTGGGACAATGTTGGCCACCCACTCCGGGTACCGCGCCACAGCTAAGAAACCTGCATCAAACTGCTTCCTTACTTCTTCTTTAATTTTTAAAGACATCTCGGGTCTCATTCTTCATAACTTTTGCTTAACCGGGGAAGACCCAGGATTCAAAGGAAACTTATGCTGCACAATGTCGGAATCCAGACCGGGCATGTCTTGATATGACCATGCAAAGACATCTTGATACTCTTCAAGAAGGGTTATCAAGCCTTGACGGATAGGCGCGGTCATACCGGTTCCTACCTGTCATACCCTAATTTCGTCCGGGGACCTTTGCTTGATGACATGCGACCTTTCTTTGGTCCTTGTGAGGTGCTTGGCACCCATCATTAGGCAATTTGTGAAATTCCAGGACATGCCGGAGAACCAAAAAAAATATTGATGCACAATCCGTAAGTTTCCGTGACACACCGGAAATCAAATGGAAGCATCGTTGCATAATTAAGTGAGGTTCCGTAACATTCCGTAAGTTAAAAAGGGGATGATTATGTAATCCGCAAGGTTCCGTTACATTACGAAAAGAAAACAAGTATCGTTACGAAATTCGTAAGTTTCCGTAACTTTACGAAAAAAAGAATCACAAAAAAAAGCAGAGGGGGTGTACTTAGTAAAAATGGGGGTGCAAATAGCACCCAGGCCAACTTGGGCCCTCCAGAATATTCCTCCAGAAGGCTGTTGCTTCTGGAGGAAGCAACCTGGCTCGCCTGGGCGAGCTGGGCGGCAACCACCTCCCCTATTTTGCTATAAATAGGGGAGGAAGTGAAGAAGAAAAGGGTTCAGCCCCTTAGGCACTTCTCTCTCTTTCGAATTTGCTTGGAAAAATTGTTTCCGTGAAGAAAATCTAAGCCGAGGCGCTTCCGAAACGTTTCCGTAACATTTTCCGTGAAGAATTTCGCAAAGGTTTCAACCGTTCTTCGACGTTCTTCATTCGTTCTTCATCGTTCTTCGATCTTCAATGGGTAAGTACCTCGAACCAAGCTTTTCGATTCATTCTATGTGCCCATGGTGGCCCACATTGTGTTTCGTGCATTTTTATTCTCGTTTCATTTACTTTTTATACCACCTCTTGACGTGCTTAAGCCATTTTACTTAAGTTATTTCTCGCTTAACTTAAAAATAAAATAAATTTCCACCGAACGTTTGAATTGTATTATCCGTTAACTTCGGTTAAAATGAATTCCGACCGTTCGGTCGTGCCGTAACCACGTTGGAAATCAAAAAGAGGTAAAAATAATATAATAATCAAAAAACATCTTTTAGCAAAATAAAGCGGAAAATCAATCGGACGTTTTCTCTTTGGGATTTCTCATTCTTAATCGAATTGATTAATAACTAAAGTGAAACTAAGGCTAAAATCAACTCGCCTAGTCAAGCTCGTCCATAAAAAATAGGCTTTTGAAGTTTGTCATTTCAATTTCTCACTAAGTAAAATGGATCATTTTTAAGGTCCAACGCCTTAAAATGATCACCTCTTAAAGTAAAAAAGAATCACTTGATAAGAAAGAACTACGTAGGTCTGATTTCCTCATCGCAATTGAGGAATACGTAGGAGCAAAGGGAAACACCCTTGTCGACCACAAAAAGAGAAAAATATAAAAAGGGTATAAAGGATATAAGGGCATAAAAGGGAACATAAAAACCAAAGTCACGTTTGCATATTCGATTTAAGGCTGCCGTCCCTTGGGACGGACGTGTGGGGTGCTAATACCTTCCCCGTGCGTAAATACAACTCCCGAACCTTTCACTTAAAAGTTCGTAGATCGCGTCTTTTCCGGTTTTTCCGACGTTTTCCTCAAATAAACATTGGTGGCGACTCCGCGCGTATTCCTTCCGTGGAACACGCATCCCGCGAGTCTCGCGTCGCCCTCCCGCCGAAGGGTAGGTTGCGACACTACCTTCACTTCTTTCTTTTCCTACGTGGTCCCCAAGTTTACCAATTCAGTTTCTTCTTGGTGTGGCTTCATTTCATGTTCTTCCTGAGCGACCAACCTCTCCAACTTTGGTGTCAGGACGTCCTCTTCCTCTTCCTCATTTATCGTTTGGCTTATATCTCGATCGAAATCGATTGTCAAACCCTCGTTGTTAGGATCCTCAAAGAATCGACCCTCATATATTGAATCAGCGGTATAGACTTCTGACTGGCTTATCACGCGCCAGTTCCCCACTTGGGAATCGGGGTGGCATGGTTGCACAAAACTTGGTGGGTCTTGAGGGAAACCCTCTTCTATTGCGGCCACCTCCTCCTCGGACACCATTCCAGCGCTGGTGAAACACTGGCTAATACGGCCGGGCCATACCCTATCCGCCCGAAATCTTGACGGCACGTTCCTCCTCCCCGACATCCCGAGTTCATACCCTAATCTGTACTTGTATGGATTTCCCTTTATATCGACCACGTTGGCATTCCCGAGGCAGTCCTTGCCTAGACCCATTCCGGGCTCAAATTCGTTCCTGAGCATAACACGCGCCACCATTATGGCCGCTTTGGAGAGAGATGGTAGCGAAGGACTTGGTTCCACAAAGGCGCAGCTCACTACCTCAAAGGATTGGAAAGCCGTCTCCAACGATTCTTCCGCCGCTTCTACGTACGGTGCGGAGGAGGGGCAGCTCACTACCATATCCTCTTCACCCGACACTATCACTAAAAGTCCACCCACTGCGAACTTCAAATTCTGGTGAAGCGTTGAAGGGACCACTCCCAGGGCATGAATCCAAGGTCTTCCCAAGAGGCAGCTATAGGTGGGATTTATATCCATTACTTGAAACACCACATTGCAAGTGTGGGGGCCTATCTGAATGGGAATGTCGATTTCCCCCATTACTTCCCGTCGAGTACCATCAAAGGCTCGCACCACCATCGAGCTTGGTTTTAAACATGATGCACTAAAAGGAAGCTTTTCCAAAGTGGTCTTCGGCATTACATTTAAACTCGATCCATTGTCGATAAGTACCTTTGCGACAACGTGGTCCATACATCTCACCGACACATGTAGAGCCTTGTTGTGTCCTCTCCCCTCAACAGGAATCTCTTCTTCCGCAAACGCGATGTAGTTGTTGGTGGTTATATGATTAACGATGCCTTCGAAACCCTCCACTGAGATATCATGTGCTACATGGGCATCGTTAAGGACCTTCATCAACAGCGCACGATGAGGCTCAGAGTTTATGAGTAGTTCAAGCAAAGAGATCCTTGCTGGAGTTTTATTCAGTTGCTCGACTACCTTAAACTCACTTTGTTGGATGAGGCGGAGGAACTCATGGGCCTCTTCCAAAGTCACTGTTTTTCCTTGAAGACCTTCTTTCTTTTCGGCCCCTCTTCCCACTGGAGGATCTACTTCTTTCGAGGGGGTGGCTATATCTGTGGGCTCTTGGACCATGGGCGCTTTCCCTTTGGAGGGCAATTCCGCCGAGTGAGGGGAAGCGAACACCCGGCCACTGCGGGTTACGCCACTGAGGCCGATGATGTTGGTTACCTTAGCTGATAGGGAGTCAACTTCGGTTGCAACTCTTTCGCTGGACACGGGAGGGGTATACTTCCACAGAACGACTTTATTACTTTGATATGCAAATGGTGTTGGCTTGGGTGCCGTCCGGGGGTACATGGGTGTGGAGCCGGTCCCTTTCCTAGTAAAACATATCACTAGGGCCTTGGGGGTTAGAGGAACCTTCTTCTCACCCGACTGCATGCAAATTTGTGGTTCTTCCCTCCCTCCTATGGACACTTCAAGCTGCCCGTAATCCATGAGCTGTTGAAGCAATTCTTCCACCACGGGACAGGTTTCCATGTTATGAGACTCCTCGAGGTGAAACAAACATTCATCCCTTTCGTCTCCACCTCGGGAGACCATGCACGCCGCTTGCAGTGATTGATAGATGAAGCTTCTAGAAGTAACCACCTCTCCTAACCTCTTTACCCGCGATGGCCCGTCCTTTTCGACGACGTTCACGCTAGCCCCTCCATGACTAGCTAGCGGGTTGGTTTTAACATTTGGGCCTTCCTCCTGAAACGCTAGCCAGCCGGCACTAATCAGGTGCTGCACTTTATACTTGAACGGGATGCAGGAGTCAATATTGTGTCCGGGAGCTCCACTATGGTATACACACTTGGCACCCGGGTCGTACCACTTGGGGTAGGGTGGCTGGAAGACCTTCCCGGGTATGGCCACTACCAAATGATTCTCCAATAATGAAGGCCATAACTCGGAGTATGCCATGGGAATAGGGGAAAAGCTATCTTTCGGGGGCGGGTGCTGTGCATATTTATAGCTCGCGCCGGGGGCTGTATTATTAACTGGTCGGGGAGCGGCTGGAGCTGCGCGTTGGGTCAGTGCTCTTTCTACTGCGGGTGGTCCTTTTACTTGAGTCGGGAGAGAATTCCCGACTCGGATTAAAAAATTTGGGGGATTGGGCTGGTATGAGCAATTGATATTTTGGGGTGCTTTCATCCATGTCGGGGCGGTGGTGACTGCGTGGGCGTCTCCTTCCTTTTTCCTCGCGCCCATTACTGGGGCTCTTCTGTTGTTGTTGGGGGCCACATTGGAAGCATATTTGAACTTGCCTTTTCGTAGTCCGGATTCAATCCTTTCTCCGGCGAAGACGAGATCCGCGAAGTTAGCTGGCATGTAGCCTATCAGCTTTTCATAGTAGAATGTGGGTAACGTATCTACCATAATTGTGATCATCTCCCTCTCCGTCATGGGCGGTACGATTTGGGCTGCGAGATCTCTCCATCTTTGGGCATATTCCTTAATGGACTCATGCTCTCGCTTAGTCATACTCTGAAGTTGGTTCCGATCGGGAGCCATGTCCGTATTGTACTGGTACTGCCTAATGAAGGTATTTGCCAAGTCCTTCCATGATCGGATCTGGGAAGCTTCCAGATTGGTATACCACGCTACAGCTGCCCCGACCAAGCTGTCTTCAAAGAAATGGACCAACAATTTTTCGTCCACAGAATACGCCCCCATCTTTCGGCAATACATCCGAAGATGCCCTTTCGGACATGTCGTCCCTTTGTACTTATCAAAGTCCGGTACTTTTAACTTGGGAGGAATGACGATATTGGGCACGAGACATAAATCCGCTAAGTTCGAGAATGGGTAATTGCCAAGGCCCTCGACTGCTCTTAACCTCTCTTCAAGCGCCTCAATCTTTCCCTTATCTTCCGCGAAGGGAACAGATTCTTTTACGGGTGTGGGTGAGGCCGGGATATGGCGGACTATGTTCGGTTGGGGTAGTTCATGTGGGGACGGATCTTTGAGGTGGAGCAGGGGGCCAAGATGGGTATCTCCTTCCTCATCGTCTTGCCCGGGATAGTCGTCATAAGGCGGGAGTTGCCCCTCAAAAGTAGGGGCTTGGCTTAAATCTTCCGGGGTGGCACGGGGAGTGAAGTCCAGAGGCAAGCCATAAGGATAAGCTTGCAGACTATACCTTCGACCAAACACGGTCGTGTTTCTGTCTCGGCCCGGATTTAAAGCGGGTTGCAGTACCGGCTCTACTTCCCTAACCGTACTGGAGGCGGTTGTCGTGGCTTTATCCTCTATGGTTTTCTGGAGTTTTAACATGACCTCCGAGATGGAAGCCATTTGATCTTTTAAGGCCGATAGATCGGCCTTCATCTGTTCCTGCACGCCCTCTTCATTATCCATTTTTCTGGATCGAGTGTTATAGGGGTGCCTTGGTGTTTTCTTAGTTATGATGAAATTCCTAAAGAAATAAACAACGGTGAGTATGCCACCAAAACATGAGTATGCAAATGGATGATCGGAGCACTTGGATCCACCCCAAGGTTTTTAGATAACGTGATGAGTCCAGAACTTCTCATTTTATAAAAAGAGCAAAGCTTTCATCTAGCCAAGATTATACAAAGGTGTTACAAGAGAACCTAACGATTCCTAATTATATGGGCCATCAAATCTATCATGTGTTGACAGTAATTGATTAGCCCATGAATCTCCTCGGGGGCCGTACACACTTCGGCCATGGCTTTTGCTTTGGCTAATAGATGCGGGAGGTCTTGACTTCCATTCAAGGTCAAGGCAAACCTATCCATCCACATAGTCGCTTCTTGATGCAATGCATCAATCACCCTCCCTCTTGCTTTTTTTCGGCGTACACTTGTGCAAAATCCTCCACTAGCTTTTGTTCATGGGCCACAGACTGGTTCAACTCTTCCTTGTATTGCCCTATGATAGCTAGCATGCATTGCTCCGTGGCTTCCAAGTGTTGAGCCAAACTCCTTTTGGACCTCGCGCAAGCAACTAACTCTTCTTTTAAGATCATGCCATGCACCCGTGACCGATCTCTCTCCTCTCTTCGGAGCTTGAGCTCATTGTTGCTACCCCACAATGCTCCTCGGAATTTTTCTCGACCATATTCCTCCTTGCGGGCCCTTTTGGTTTCTTGTTCAAGGGCTCTGGCAGTGGCCGCGTTTTCCTCTTGTAACTCGGTGCACTCCTTCCGGATGTGTGTAGCAGCTGATTTGAACTTCTCCTTGGCGAGTCTTGCCTTCCCTAGCTCTAATTTTAGAGCTCGGACTTCTTCATCTTCCTCAGGAGCTTCGATGTTCTCCTCATTGATAACTTTCAATTTGGAGAGCCAATCTAACCCTCGCGCATGAATTCTTAGCCATCCATGATAACCTCCGATGACGCCATTTCGGATGCCTCTAAGCTCCTTGTCTTTCTTCAACGGACTCCTCCACGCCTTGTGGATTCTTTGTATAACCTTGAGACCTTGCGCGCCTAGATCCCTCACAAGGAAAGGCGAGAGACTTTCTTCGGTTGGCGCTCCCCTCATGGGATACCCTAGCTATCTTATGGCGAGTGCGGGATTATAATTAATACAACCCCTAGTCCCTATCAGTGGAACATTAGGGTAGTCCCCACACGAGAAAAGAACTCCTTCCTTGCCTTCCTTCCAACGAGGAAACCAATTGATCGCGCTACCCCCTATCCCAGCCAAATGTTGGTCCCAATCGACTCTTCCTTTTTCGGCGCATGAGCGATAGCTTTGAAGCGGACATGGGTGTCTTGTGTCTTGTTGGAATAGGTGTGAAACCAACCATACACAGAGAGCGGGTAAACAACAGACAATCCGTGCACTGCTTTTCTCACACCTCCAGTCAAAGGTGTCAAGCAAATCTGCCAAGATAGCCACCATTGGACTTTCCTTGCCATGGTGATATGCGAGGAAAGCATCAATGGCGGCTAAGTCTACCAAACCATCAACGTTCGGAAAGAGGACAACCCCAAAAATCAACAAAGCTAATATATCCGCAAACGGGCCCCACTTCTCTTGGCTTGCCATATCCCTTACCTTGCCTTCCAAGTATTTCCGAGGCAGGCCCACTATGCCATTCCGAGTTTGCTTCATGCGATCCAACTCTTTTGCCGAATCTCCAACCACAGCTGCAATCTTGCTCATGGAAGGAAGAAAGCCGGAGAAAAGATACGGTTTTCTCCCCCCAAGAGGGCATCCTAATATCTCCTCAAACTCTTCAATAGTTGGCACCATTTGGAAGTCCCCAAATGTGAAACACCTCAACGGCTGGTCATAGTATTGGGCGAGGGATACGACAGCTTCCGTAAATACTTCCGCTGTGGTCAAATCTAGAATCTTCCCGTAGACTTTGCGGAAGGCTTGCCTTTGGAGGGATCCCATCAATCGTCCCAATTCCTTGAGGCTAGTGACATCTAGACTTTTAACCTTGACTTGATAAAACCTTTTTCCGTTTTGATTTGTCCCCATCATTTACCTAAAAAAGGGGTGGATCAAGACTCCGACATGAATGATGCAATGCGTATGCATGAAACAGAAAGAAAACAACACAAAGGGGTAATTCACACATACGAGACTGCAGAGATCCAAATTTAATGCTACGTTTTGGGCATGATGGCGCCTCAACGTAGTATTAAAAAGGTTACGTATTACTCTAAAGAAACCAAACATCACTAGCAAAACTATAAGCTAGTGCTATTTACCAAAAAATGCATGAGGACGAATGGCACGGAGCGTGTTTGCTCTTTGCCCCTATTTGGGAACCTATAGGACAATATCTAGGGGTCTCTAATAACTACTCCCCAACAATTCATAACTCACACGGCTGTTTTCTAGAGGTATCATCACTCAAGATAATAATATTGTGGCGGTATTGAATACCAGCGACAACACATTATAAAGAGAGAAAGCTCTAGACGAGGTTTCACTATTATCAAGCAAGTCGGAGACCTAGCATGATGATAGATTCACCTCCACTCCTTAAATTCCCATGAACCCGGGTGTAGGGCCCCTTTTTTTTACTCAAACCCGTGGGTGCTTAGAATGCAGTGTAAGGAATGCGAAATAGACAACAGTTATTTACATTTTCCACAGTTCAATAAAAGCACACACAAAGTTTCAGAATTCCACAATTCCTAAAATAGGCCTAACTCACAAAAAGGTCCCCAGTGGAGTCGCCAACTGTCGCAACGTGCCCTTTTGCGGGCGAGCGAGGGCGAGGCTCACGGGTGCGCTTTCCAAAGGAGGAAAGATGCGCGAAGTCGCCACCAACGTTTATTTGTGGAAAACGTCGGGAAAACCGAAGGAAACCGGTCAAAATGAAAATTCTAAGTTCAGGAGTTGTATTTACGCTTGAGGAAGGTATTAACACCTCTCACGTTTGTCTCAAAGGACAACAACCTATTTTTTAGAATTGTGGAAATTGTGTTACCTTAACTTTTATTTCTTTTTATTTTTTTGAGGTCGACAAAAGCAGGGCTCTTGCTCCTACGTACCCTCCATCGAAGAGGAAATCAGACCAACGTAGTTCTTTCTTATGCGTGAATCAAGTGATTCTTTTTACTTGAAAGGTGATCATTTTAAGGCGTTCGACCTTAAAAATGATCCATTTTACTTGGTAAGAAACTGAAATGAGAAACTTTCAAAACCCTATTTTTTGTGGACGAGCTTGACTAGGCGAGCTAATTTTAGCCTTAGTTTCACTTTAGTTATTTAGTCAATCCAATTAAGAATGAGAAATCCCAAAGAGAAAACGTCCGATTGATTTTTCTCTTTATTTTACTAAAAGGTATTTTTTTATTATTATATTATTATTTTACCTCTTTTTTGATTTCCAACGTGGTTACGGCACGACCGAACGGTCGGAATTCATTTTAACAGAAATTAACGGATGATACAATTCAAACGATCGGTGGAAATTTATTTTATTTTTAGATTAGGCGAGAAATGACTTAAATAAATGGCTTAAGCACGTCAAAAGGGGGTATAAAAAAGCGAATGAAAATGAGAATAAAAATACATGAAACAAAATGTGGACCACCACGGGTACATAGAATGAATTGAAAAGCTCGGTTTGAGGTACTTACCCGTTGAAGACTGAAGAAAACGAAGAACGAACGATGAATGTTGAAGAACGATCGAGAATCTTCGCGTAATTACTCACGGAAACGTTACGGAAGTACCTCGACTTGGATTTTCTTCACGGAAATAATTTTCCTCAGCAATTTCGAGAGAGGGAGAAGTGCCAAGAAGGCTAAACCCTTTTCTTCTTCACTCCTCCCCCTATTTATAGCAAAATAGGGGAGGAGCTTGCCACCCAGCTCGCCCAGGCGAGCAAGGATGCTTCCTCCAGAAGCAACAGCCTTCTGGAGGAAGGATCTGGAAGGCCCAAGTGGTCCAGATTGCTATTTGTACCCCCATTTTTACTAAATGCACCCCCTTTCTATTTTTTTGGTAATTCTTTTTTCGTAACGTTACGAAACTTTACGAATTTTGTAACGATACTTATTTTCCTTCCGCAAGGTTACGAATCCTTACGGACTATGTATTTACTCTTTTTTAGCTTTCGAAGAAGTTACGAAAACTCACGGATTGCACAAAAACACCTCTTTTCGATTTCCGCCACATTACGGAATTTCACGGATTGCGCAAGCCTGCTTCCTTTTGATTTCTGACACATCTCAGGACTTCATTTATTATGCAACAAAGGACGCCAAGTATCTCAAAGCGGCTAACCAAAGGTTGCATGTTATCAAGTAATAATCCCCGGACGAAATTAGGGTATGACACTAAGATGTCCTTGGCATATTCTTGTGGCATATTCCTTTCCCATGTGCTAGAGTCACACCTTCCATTCTTATGGCATCTAAAGGGAATATGCTAAGATGCCTTTGGCATATTCTTGGAATATGCTAAGATACCTTTGACATATTTTTAGAATATGCTAAGATGCCTTTGGCATATCCTTAGAATATTCTTTTTAGATTCACATGAAAGTGAACTTCATTTAGTTAGTGACCTAGGCTATAAATAGAAACATGTGTAACACATGTCACAACTTTGATGAATGAGAGTCTTGTGAGACACACTTCAAAGTTCAACTTCTCGCCCTTTCTTCCTTCAATTTTCCATGCCACTTTCTCTCTCTTATATTCTTCCTCCATTGAAGCTCCCTCTTTAAGCTTCTTATCCAAGACACTCACTTGGTGGTGAAGCTCCTCCTTCTATGGCTTATTCTCTAGTGTATGGCACCTCTTCTCCTTCATTTTCCACTCCAACTCCACGGTTGAAAATCACCATTGAAGGACCTCATTGAAGCTCAAAGATCCAGCCTCCATAAAAGCTTCTCAAGCAAGCTTCCATCACATAATAGCAAAGAAGAAGCCCATTCTTTTAGTCCTATATTAACTTAAATAAGATTGGAGAATTAAGCAAGGTCGGTTGATTGAATGATTTGAAAAATGAAAAGTAGTCTTACTTCACCTAGAGGGAGAAAGCCAATAAATAACACCGTTCTAAGTAAGAGATGGAAAGCTCTCACTATGATGAAGAGTTGCGTACAGACTACACAGAGGCAACTAATGACAAGATCATTTTGTTCCATTTTTAGTAGAATAGTGAAGGATATTCCATTAGTAATGAAAAAAGGGGTTGAGGGGATCCATATATGTTGTTCAAGTCGATCAGAAGGCATAAAAATAACTAGAACTGAATGTGGAAAGTATGGAAAAACATCCCGTAATGTATTTAACAAGAAAATTGATTATGCTTCTGTGAAAGTATCTACTCATTACGAAATCTCAGGTGTCAAAGTGTGGATTTCATATAGGAACGAGGTGGCATTGGAGTAAGTTAGTTACAATTGACATTGAAAAAAAATTTGAAGACTAGGAGCCAAAGACAAGGGCTCTTTTACTAGTAGTGGATTGATCTTGATATTCCTAAAGTAGTAAGTGAAAAAAGAGGTTAGAACCAGCTCCACCGGCTAAAGGTACATGGACTCTTCAGAAGGCTCAAAGGTTTGACAATTTTACAAACATAAGAGAATACTCAAATGCAAAAAAATCAATAATGATTGAAATAAAATGTTCTCAATAAAAATAAAAATAAAAAGATAGTGTCAGGCAAGGCTAAGTCTAAGGATGACATCATACCAGGTACAATTACCTTTACAACAAGTACAAGATCAAATGAGTTATGAATACCAACAAATGATACACATAATCCTTCAACATCAGATAGTGATGTAGCTCTATGTGGAGCTTGTAGGCCTTGGATCTTCTTCATCAATGAAGTCCTTTGCTTCTTGAATTTTGATGGAAGCGGAATAGAGAAGGAGGAATATGATTGGAGATGCCACTTTAAGAAGAAGATGAGTCTAGAAGAAGCTCACCACCATAGGAGGTCATGGATAAGAGCTTGGAGGAAGAAGGAGATGAATGAAGGAAGAGGAAGAGAAGAACACAAATTTTTGTGCTCTAAAGGAGCTCTGAAATCTGAAGTTTAATTTTCAAATGATCAAAGTTCAAAAAATGCACACACATGACCTCTATTTATAGCCTAAGTGTCACACAAAATTGGAGGGAAATTTGAATTTCTATTCAAATTTCACTTGAATTTGAAATTGAATTTGTGGAGCCAAATTTTGGAGCCAAAATTTCACTAATTATGATTAGTGAATTTTAGCTATGGTTTAGCCCACTAATCCAAGATCAAGTCCAAGATTATCCACTAAGTGTGCTTAGGTGTCATGAGGCATGTAAAGCATGAAGGACATGCACAAAGTGTGACTATATGATGTGGCAATGGGGTGTAGCAAGCAAATGCTCACCTCCCCCTCTAAAATTTAATTGGATTGGGCTTCTCCCAATTCAATTAAATTTATTTCTCAACACACATCAAATATTCACTTAATGCATGTGAAATTACAAAACTACCCCTAATACAAAAACTAGTCTAGGTGCCCTAAAATATATGGGCTGAAAAATCCTACATTTCTAGGGTACCCTACCTACATTATCGAGCCCTAAATACAAGACCCAAAAATAATGAAATCCTAATCTAATATGTACAAAGATAAGTGGGCTCATACTTAGCCCATGGGCCCAAAATCTACCCTAAGGCTCATGAGAACCTTAGGGCCTTCTCTTGCATCTCTGGCCTAATCTTCTTGGAGTCTTCTATCCAATGCCCTTGGGGGGTAGGATTGCATCATTTCCTCCCCCTTGAAAAGGATTTGACCTCAAATCCATAGGTTCTTGAAACTTAGGGATTGTTTCCTCAACACCTGTAAAAAGAATAAAAACATATGTATTAGTGATGTTGGGTCTGTTAGAGTAGGGTAAGGACTGAAAACCCCTTTCTTGACCATCTTCCCATGAGAGAACATGGTTCCTCACCAACTCAATGAGTGGTGCTACAAGTATAGAAAAATATGGGACAAACCTTTTGTAAAAGTTTGTTAAGTCATTGAAGCCCCAAATTTCCCTTATACATGGTGTAGTAGGCCACTCAGGAATGACCTTTATTCTCTTAGGGTCCATGGGAAGCCCTTGATCACTATTTAAAAAGTTAAGGAAAGTAATGGAATATAACTTACATTTTTCTTTATTTTCATGTTGATTATTCCTACAAAAAATTATGAAAAACCTAAGGTGTCCCATATGAGCACCTAAGTTTGTATTGAAACAAAAAATAAGAACAAACCTACCTAATGAGTCCCTATGTACACAAATCATGAAGATGTTGGGTGCATGACTGATTTTACAAAAGAGGGTTGCACCACTCAACACATTCATCATACCACCTATCATAGGGATTTGGTGCCTCATAATACTTATTTTGTACACCAACAGAGCACAAGGATTTAAGCTCTTATGAACCAAACCCTCATCCAACAACTCCTTTACTTGAGGAATAACCTCAAGCTCAAGAGGTATGGCGGTGCTAAGGGACGTTTCCCTTGATAGGAGAAGGTAGAAAGATTGTTTAAGAAGGAGTGCTCTTTTGATATCACATTTTGTTGCAAAATGATTTTCCTTCTTAACAATCTTCTTGGAGGAATCCTTTTCCTCTTTTTCCTTCCCCTTGGCCTTTGAAGACAAGGCCTTACTATCCTTCTTTTTCTTTTGGTTTTCTAGTTTTTCTTTCTCATCCCTCTTATCTTTCATAGTTAGTTGATCCTTGGCCACCTGTGAAGGTGTTTGAGGATGCAACACAAATTTAGTGCCAAGATGGGTGAGGGTAATCTCATTAGTTAGGCCATTGTAAATGATCTTCCTATCAAATTGCCATGGCCTTCCTAAAAGAATATGCCCTGCCTCCATGGGAACTATATCACAATTAACTTCATCCTTATATGTCCCAATGGAGGAAGGTACCTTCACTTGTTGGTTAACAATCATTTCCCATTGTTCATTGAGCCATTGAAGTTTATAAGGTTTTGGGTGAGGAATGATAGTGAGGTTCAACTTGGAAACTAATCTTGTGCTACAACAATTGCAACAAGATCCACTATCCACAATGAGAGAACAAGTTTTATCTAAAATTTTGCATCTTGATAAAAGATGTTCTCTCTTTGGGATTGAGATAGATCACAAGATTGACGTCCAAGGAGCCTTCTAACCATTAGGAGGTCACCTTCTTCATGCGGGTAGACTTCCTCACTAGACTCTTCACCCCTTACTTCATCTTCACTTCCACTAGAGGAAGGGGAAGAAGTAGTCTCCTCTTGGCTACTATAAATGTCTTGACCCCTCAAAATCATGGTTTTATTTATGGGGCATTGAGAGGAAATGAGACTTCTCCCAAGACATTTGAAGCATTTAATGTTGCTAGTCCTTTCTTGGGAACTAGTCTTAGGGGTGGATTTCTCTATGGTCTTACCCTTATCTTCCTTGGGTTTTGAAGGTGCAGCCCCCAAAATTCCTTGGGCTTGGTCCTTCCTTGGATAAGAGTGAAAGCCATAAGATTTTGAAGAAGGCTTTCTTTTAAGTTGTTGCTCCACTCTTATACAAAGTTGGACTAGCTCATCTAGGTCCCTATATGGAAGGAGTTCAACCTTATCCCTCACTTCCATATTAAGCCCACTAAGGAACCTAGCTATGCTTGCACTTTCCTCCTCCCTAAGTCCAGCTCTTAAAAGGAGTAGTTCCATTTGTTGTCTATATTCTTCAACACTCATACTCCCTTGTCTAAGCCTTTGGAGCTTGTCCATAAGCTCCCTTTCATAGTAGGAGGGAATGTGCCTCTTCCTAAGGGCACTCTTAAGATCATTCCAATACTCTACTGGAGGATCCCCATGAATCCTTCGTTCCCTAACAAGGAAAGTCCACCAATAGAGGGTGTACCCTTGAAAGCTAAGGGTAGCCAATGGAACTTTTCTCTCTTCACTAATATGATGGCAAGCAAAGAGTTGTTCAACCTTTATTTCCCAATCTAAGTAGGCCTCAACATTATCTTTTCCATAGAAATATGGGAGGCTAATGTTAACCTCTTGAGGCCTTCTATCCTTTTCTCTTCTTTGGGAGTGATGTTTAGTATGTGAACTATGGCGCCCTCTATAATAGTCGCTAAGTTCTTCACTTAAACTCTTGCAAGAGTCATGACTACTATAGGAGGCATGTTTTTCTCTTTTCATTTCTTTCATTATTTTTCTTCTTTCTTCCTCTCTTATTTTCTCTCTTTCATCTTGACTTATTTCTTCCACTCTTTTTTTTACCTTTTTCTTTTCTCTCTTGTTTTTCTTTCCACAACTTAAGGGATCTCAACTCATCTAATATCTTATACAAGGGGTCCTTAGGAGTAGAACCCTCACCATTAACACTAGATGAAGAATGAAGACTCATGTTGATTCCTAAGTTATGGTTCTTTCTTGTTGGGGGTTTGAAAATAAAAGGTAAAAGAAACTATGGTTGAAACTAGCCAAAAATAAACACTAAAAGAGGTGTGAAAGATAAGGTAAAAACTAGTTGGTAAAAGGCAAGCTATCTAGGTGGTTTAACAATGGAGGGTAAAGGAAATAAGCTATGAAAGTAAGCAAGAAATTAAAGTGCAAGAAATGCAAACTAGGCGGATCCTAAGAGTGTTTGGATGACCTCATTTAAGGTTCCCAACAAAACACTCACTATCCTAAGGGAAAATTGCCTAAAATTATTACACACAAATGGTAGTAGGGTGACCTATTGGAGGCTCCCAACTTACTTCCAATGAAAGGCCTTTTTGTTACAAAATTTGAAAGCAAAGCAAATTGCCAATTTCAAAATTACAAAAAAAGTCCTCAATTGTGGTGGCTATTCTCTCTTTGGTTTTTCACTCAATTTGGAGTGCTTCTTAGTCCAATAGCTCTTAAGGTGGTTGGGCCCTTGCTTCTTGACTCAAATTCTTCAAGGTATGGCACCAATCCTCCTTTCCAATCCCCTATATGGCAACTCACAAGCAAGGAAACAAAGAGACAAGAAATAACCTAAGACAAAAAAAAAAATGAAATGAAAGCTAAACCAATAGAGTTTTAACAAGACAAATTTTCAATGATTATTCAACAATTAAAGCAATGAAAAGCACACAAAAGCAAGCTAGGACTTAAAGAGAAACCTAGAATGCCTCTAGAGTAGAGTAGAAAAATTTTTTAAAAAAAAAGACTCAAGAAACCTCTAGTTTTTGCACTTTTTTCACAATAATTTTCAATTGAAATTTCAGAACTAGGATTGGTATAAAATAGGCACAAATTATAGAACAAATTTTGAGCCAAAACAACAAGTACATTTCCCTTTCACTTTTTTTTCCTGGACACTGATTTTTCAGCCAACTTGTGTGATTTTTCTTATTTTTTCCTTTAGTTCAAATTGCTTGGTTCTTTTTTCAGAATTTTGTTCCAGATATGTAGAAAAGTCAGTAAAAATTTCAGCTCACAAAACGTAGTGACCAATTCCCAGTAATTTATACAAGTTCGTATGTTCAAGCTACCAACACCAATGATTTCAACCTAGAAATCAAGAGTAGTGTTTATATTGCTTAAGGCTTGGATAGTTACAATTTGTGTTTGCTTATGCTCAATTATCTTGAATAAAAAAATTCAAGAGAGCTTAAGACTTATTTTGATTCACAACTCAGCACCACAACTCAACTTCATCATAGGCATCATGTAGGAAACTTAGAAAAAAAAAAAAAAAAAAGAGTTCAACTAGACTACTTCTAGGAATTGATTTAGAACATGTTATGAACTAAATAACATGCATGAATTAGACTCAAAATTCAAAAGATAGGCTAAGAATTACAAGAATACATGAACAAATGTATCTAGAATTCAATAAACAAAATAAAAATTCAACACAAACTTAGAACATAATGTGACAATTACTATGACTAAACATGACTCTAAGACAACATGGATTAAGTGATTTACACTTAGATTTTTGTGTTTTTTTTCTAATCAATATTATGGAAGTAAATGTATATCTAAAGGTTCAGCACAAGAATATTATAAATGAAAAATGATAGACCTAAAATCAACACAAAAACACGATTCAAGAGTAGATCTACAAAATTTGAACCATAGAAATGCAAGAAGTGTAGATCTAAGATTTAATTGGTTTATTTTTTTGAATCTACTCTATACATCACCAAACCACAAGACAATGGAGGATATACATGGAGAATAAGATGAAGAACAAGGAATTAAAGAGAATTCACCGAACAAAAAGATAGAGGAAGCAAAAGAACATCACCTAGATGAAGATGCTCTGATACCACATGATGTAGCTCTATGTGGAGCTTGTAGGCCTTGGATCTTCTTTGTCAATGGAGTCCTTTTCTTCTTGAAGTTTGATGGGAGCTGAATGGAGAAGGAGGAATATGTTTGGAGACGCCACTTCAAGAAGAAGATGAGTCTAGAAGAAGCTCACCACCATAGGAGGCCATGAATAAGAGCTTGGAGGAAGAATGAGATGAATGAAGGTAGAGGAAGAGAAGAGCACGAAATTTTATGCTCTAAAAGAGCTCTGAAATCTGAAGTTTAATTTTCAAATGATCAAAGTTCAAAAAATGCACACACATGACCTCTATTTATAGCTTAAGTGTCACACAAAATTGGAGGGAAATTTGAATTTCTATTCAAATTTCACTTGAATTTGAAATTGAATTTGTGGAGCCAAATTTTGGAGCCAAAATTTCACTAATTATGATTAGTGAATTTTAGCTATGGTTTAGCCCACTAATCCGAGATCAAGTCCAAGATTCTCCACTAAGTGTGAAATTACAAAACTACCCCTAATACAAAAACTAGTCTAGGTGCCCTAAAATACAAGGGCTGAAAAATCCTACATTTCTAGGGTATCCTTCCTACATCATGGAGCCCTAAATACAAGACCCAAAAATAATGAAATCCTAATCTAATATGTACAAATATAAGTGGACTCATACTTAGCCCATGGGCCCAAAATCTACCCTAAGGCTCATGAAAACCTTAGGGCCTTCTCTTGCATCTTTGGCCCAATCTTCTTGGAGTCTTCTATCCAATGCCCTTGGGGGGGTAGGATTGCATCAGATAGTGTGTTCACTTTTGACATTGCCTCTTTTGGATCCATCCCTAGATTTATAGCGAGCACAATCTGGAAAATTTCATAGTAGTGTTTTTAGTTGATAAATATCTTCAATCAATAGTACCTAATTCATCTTGATACTTGATTTGATACTATAACAATTTGCAGATCATCATCTGTTACCTGAGCATGATTACTTGACCTCAGAGTGACAATGTAAGGGATAAGGTAAACTAACATTTTGTCCTCTGCAGTCAGTCCACCAACTCCTAAGCAATTCCTCAAGTTCCTTATTGGGTCAAGAAGCATTCCCTTATAGGTTTGCATCTTACTGTACCCATCAGGTGTTTATCAAACTTGCAGACTCCACCCATGTCCAGTCCAACTACTTCCTTCCACAAAGCAACGTCAATGACCATTTCTACTCCATTAACGGTAGAGAATAGATTACCTTCAAGGTTAGCACGTGCACAAGTGTAGAAAACCTTGACTAGCTCCGAATAAAAGGTTCCTTTCATTTACACCAACTTTGACAATCCTTGTGCTTCCAGCAAATTAGAAAAGTTGAACCCTTGCTAAGAGAACCATTCCAAGTCCAGGTACTTGGGGATCGTCATGTTTTTTATAGTGTAGATCATCTTGTAGTCATTCTTCTTTCTTTCAATAGTGAACCATGTGTTCAACTTGTTAAGAGTAGCAGCGTGAGAGCATTTGCCTTGCTTCCTCTTGGAAGATTTTGCTTTCATCTGAGCTCTTGAGGGATAGCTCGCCATTTTGAAAAGGAGACAGAGGGTTTGAGAGTAGAAGATATTTGGGTTCAGAGAAAGGTGTTAGAGGAGGTGTTGGTGTGATTTGTGGATGGGTTTGGGTTAGCCTTTTATGGAGAAGTTAGGTCATTTTGGTTGGCTGAGGTGGGTGGCGGGAGTAATTGTTGTAATAAAGGTGGTTGATGAGGTGAAGACAAAGAAATGTAACGGATTGCACACAACAGACACGCAAGTAATCAATTAAAATAACATAGTAATCGATTAAATTGACCCTCATTTCTCTCGAAACCAAAAACTGATATAAGTAATCGGTTAAAATGCAGGTGTAGTCAATTAAATATGCCACAAAAAGTCCCCCCCCCCCCCAAGGCCTTTGTAATTGACTAAAATGTAAGGTAATAGACTAAAACAGAACATAAAGCCAAAAGAAGTCATAAAAAATAGCATTTAATCGATTAAAACGAAGTCATAATCGATTGAAATAGAATAAAATGTCAAAAAAACTTTAAACCAAAACATGTAATTGATTAATACGTAGCAGTAATTGATTAAAACAGGCAATTTTGAACCAGAACACCATAAATGCATAAATGGTAATTGAATAAATCATAGGGTAATCGATCAAAACAAAAAGTTTCAAAAAAACTAATAACACACAAAAACACATTGTAGTTTATTAACACGAAGAAGTAATCGATTAAAATAGTGAAAAACATGAAATAATCAAAGTAAAACAAGTATTTTTCAGAGAGAAAATCAACTACACATCAACATATCAACATACTAAGACATTTAAAGAAAATTAATAGACACAAAGAGCGTATATAACAGGCTGCATGTACTAAGCTTAACCATCATTCAATACTAGACCCATCTAAGATACCTAGTTCATTCCTAATGAAGAAGAACCTATCTCCAGCAAGAGATTTAGTGAAGACGTCAGCTAGTTGATGCTCACTATCAATAAACTCAATGCAGCAATCACCCTTTAATTTATAATCTCTAAGAAAATGATGTCTTATTTCTATATGTTTGGTTCTAGAATGCATGACAGGATTTACATAGATTGATAGCACTTGTGTTTTCACATTTCAAGGGAATGTGATCAAGGATTACTCCAAAGTCTTCAAGTTGTTTCATCTAGAGACTTTGAGTACAACAACTTCCAGCTGCAATATATTCTGCTTATGCGGTGAATAGTTCTACACAATCTTGTTTCTTGCATTTCAAATATACAAGAAAGCTTCCTAAGGGATGGCATGTCCCACTTGCACTTTTCCTATCTAGTTTGCACCCTGCAAAATCGAAATCTGAAAAGCCAATTAGATTTAAGAATGTACCTTTGGGATACCACAAACCAACATTAGTTGTGCCCTTAAGGTGCTTAATGATCCTTTTAATAGCTATTAAGTGAGATTCCTTGGGATTAGCTTGATACCTTCCACACAAGAAAACACTAAGGATGATATCTGGTCGACTTGCAGTTAAGTAAAGAAGTGAGCCAATTATACCTCTATACCTTGACTCATCAACTAATTTACCTTTTTCATAAGTCAAGATAAGTTGACGTTGCCATTGGAGTTTATGCTTCTTTGCACTTTTCCATGCCAAATTTCTTAATTAGTTTTGTACAGTATTTGGTTTGACACAGGAAGGTTTCATGTTCCATTTGCTAGACTTGAAGTCCAAGGAAGAAGTTCAACTCTCCCATCATGGACATCTCAAACTCTTTCTGCATACAATTAGAAAATTCCTTACACAAAGTTTCATTAGTAGCACCAAAGATTATATCATCAACATATATTTGCACAACTAACAACTCATTGTTTGATCTCTTGATAAACAATGTTTTTTCAATAGACCTCTTACAAAAGATTGCTGAATTACAAAATTGTTCAATCTCTCATACCAAAATCTAGGTGCTTGTTTCAAACCATACATAGTGTGAACCATGCAGGTATTGATGATGTCAAAAAAAATATACTTGATAATGGTTGTCATCATCAAAAAGGGGGAGAATGTGAGTGTATGAATACAGGGTTTTGATGATGCCAAAGTAGAATTAATACAAGGTTGCTTCAACAAACATTCAAAGGTTAAGCATTGGTTCAAGATTAATTCAAGGTCAAGCAAACAAGATCAAGAAAAAGATAAGGCCTCAAACAATCTCATTGGATTGATTGGTTCTTTCCTTAAAACAAATTATTTCCAAGAGAGCAAAGGCTCTGGTAATCGATTACCAGGAGATGTAATCGATTACCTGAAGACAAATTTTGCAATTCAGCTTTTCAGAAGGGTTTTGAAATTTGAATTTAAAAGCTGTAATCGATTACCATTAGTGTGTAATCGATTACCAGTAATGGAACTCCTTAAATTCAATTTGAAAAGTCATGACCCTTCAAAATATAACAGTGTAATCGATTTCCAGAAACCTGTAATCGTTTACCAGTGAAGAATTTCGGAAAAAGCTTTTTGAAAAGACACATCTCTTCAAACCATTTTGAAAAGGCACGATGGGCCTATATATATGTGTGTCTGACTTCAAAAAGAATAGAGGGAAATATTCTAAGAGAACTTAATTGTCAAATGCTCTTTCAACAACTCTTAGGCAAACACTTTCAAATCTATTGAGAATTCATCTAAGAACCTCAAATTGTATTATCATCTCTAAAAGAGAGAAATTCCTCTAGGATCTTCAATTTGTATCATCCACTCTAAAGGAGAGAAATCTTTTTGTTCATCTGAAAAAGTCAGTTGTAATCAAGAGACTGGTTGTCTCCTGGATTGTGAGAATTGTAATCAAGAGACGGGTTGTCTCATGGAGAATCTTGAACACAAGTGTGAGGGATCCCAAGGTGTGTTCAAAGTCTGTAAAGGATTTATAGAGATAGTGGAAAATCTCAAGTGGGTTGCTTGAGGACTGGACGTAGGCACGGGAAGTGGCCGAACCAGTATAAATTGAGTTTGCATTTTCTCTTCCCTTATCTCAGTTATTTTACTGCAATTTACTTTGTCTTACGCATTTAAAAAAACATTGTTAAATTGATTGCTTCTTCTTTTGCATTATGAGCCTATCATATATCATTTAAAAGGGGGTTAAAATTTGTTAGTGGGAAATTTTGTAAGACTTAATTCAACCCCCTCTTAAGTTATTGAGGCCACTTGTCCAACACATAGCCTTTTCAGCTTATAAACATGATTAGGATGCTCGTAGTCCACAAAACTTGGAGGCTGGTCTACATATACCTCTTCTTCTATGTATCCATTTAGAAAGGCACTCTTCACATCCATTTGGAATAATCTGAAATCCATAATACATACAAAATCAAGCAGCAGCCTAATGGCTTCTAACCTTGCAACAGGTGCATAGGTTTTATCATAATCAATGCCTTCCTCTTGGTTGTACCCTTTTGCAACCAATTTAACCTTGTTTCTTACTATGATGTCTGATTCGTCAAGTCTGTTTCGACACACCCATTTGGTTTTGATTGACTTGTGAGAGGCAGGTTTAGGAACTAAGTCCCACACTTCATTCTTTTTAAACTGATATAGCTCTTCATGCATAGCCATCAACCAATGTTCATCATACAAGTCTTCATCTATGTTACTTGGTTCAATTTGAGAAACAAAAGCCATGTTATTGCATAAAATCCTAAGTCTAGAGCGAGTAGAAACTTCCTTTGATATTTCTCCAATAATATTTTCCAAGGAGATGTCTTTTTGAGTTCTCCATTCTCTAGGGAGGTCTTTAGGAGGTGTGGCAGTGATTTCATTTCTTTGTTGAAGCTTTTCAACTTTGGTTTCATCTTCCAGAGCAAAATCCTTATCCTGAAAACCTACATCTATATCTTCCAAAGAATTTTCTTGAACAAAATAGAATTAGTTTCATCATACACAACATGAACAGATTCTTCCACAGATAAAGTTCTCCTATTAAAAACTCTATATGCTTTACTTTGCAGTGAGTAACCAAGAAAAATAGCATCATCGACTTTTGCATCAAATTTTCCAAGAGATTCTTTACCATTGTTTAAAACAAAATATTTACAACCAAAGACCCTTAAGTGAGATATATTTGGTTTTCTTCCTCTGTAAAGCTCAAAAGGGGTTTTCTTTAGAATAGGTCATATAAGTACCCTGTTTAAAGTATAGTAAATAGTACTCATAGCATCAACCCAAAAGTACTTTGGTAACTTTGTTTCATTTAAAAGAGTTCTAGCTCCTTCTTCAAGGGATCTATTTTTTCTCTCCACAACACCATTTTGCTGAGGTGTTCTTAGGGCAAAAAAGTTATGAATTCCATTTTCTTCACAAAACTTTTCAAAATACTCATTTTGAAATTCAACTCCATGATCACTTCTAATTGAAACAATGTTAAGACATTTTTCATTTTGAATAACCTTGGCAAGTTTGCGAAAAGCATCAAAAGCTTCATTTTTGGTTTTCAAAAACAAAGTCCGAGTGAAGTAGTGAACCTTGAATAATCATCTACAATTACTAAGCCATAGCAATTGCCACCTAAACTCATAATTCTTGAAGGACCATTATCAGTAATGATCTTCCTAGGGAGTCCATACCGACAAATCAGCTCCCTCTTTATGAATCTGACCACCACATTCCTCGTGACATTGGTGTAGGAAGCCGCTTCGACCCATTTGGTGAAATAATCTATCGCCACGAGAATGAAGCGATGATCGTTTGAAGCCTTGGGTTTGATGGCCCCTTTGATGTCTATCCCCCACATGGAAAAAGGCCAAGGGGTGGACAAGACATTCAGAGGATGTGGCGGAGCATTGACATTGTCCGCGAACGCTTGACATTTATGGCATTTCCTTACATGGGTGCAGCAATCACTTTCCATGGTGAGCCAATAATAACTTGCTCTCAGGATCTTCCTGGCCATAGCATGCCCATTGGCGTGCGTTCCAAACGAACCCTCGTGGACTTCCTCGATCATGTGGTTCGCCTCTTTGGCATCCACGCATCACAGGAGGGTCATGTCATGGTTTCTCTTGTATAGGATGCTTCCGGTCATGAAGAAACTGGTCGCCAATCTCCTCAATGTCCTTTTGTCGTTGTCGGAAGCCTCCAATGGGTACTCTTTGCCTTCAACGTATCACTTGATATCGAAATACCAAGGCTTACCGTCCCGCTCCTCTTCCACCTGACAACAATGTGCGGGTCTGCCACGACACCAGAACTCAATGTATGGTAGGTCCCCGTGCTGTGTTAGCTGGAACATGGACGCCAAAGTGGCAAGCGCATCCGCCATCTGGTTTTCCTCTCGGGGAACGTGATAGAAGGAAATCTCATAAAAAAAACCAGTCAACTCCTTGATATAGGCTTGGTAGGGTATCAACTTGGGGTCTCTAGTTTCCCATTCCCCTCTCAGCTGGTGGATCACCAGTGCTGAGTCCACGTACACCTTGAGCAACTTGACATTAGAGTCAATTGTCGCCTGGACGGCCAGGGCACACGCTTCATACTCAGCCATATTGTTAGTGCAGTCAAACCCCAGCCTGGCTGTGAAAGGTATACATTGATTGTCTGGAGAGACCAATACTGCTCCAATGCCATGGCCTAGAACGTTTGACACTCCATCAAACCACACGGTCCACTTGTCCCGGTCCTCATCTAGCATTTCCTCAAACAAGGCCATGATGTCCTCATCCGGGAATTTGGGATGCATGGGCCGATTGTCGTTGAGAGGCTGTTGAGCCAAATAATCTGCCAAGGTGCTTCCTTTTATCGCCTTTTGGGTGACGTAGACTATATCGAACTCAGATAGCAAAACTTGCCACCGGGTGATCCGCCCTGTGAGAGCAGGCTTCTCAAAGATGTACTTAACTGGGTCCATCTTGGACAACCAGGTGGTATGGCTCAGCATGTATTGTCTTAGCTGGTGGGACACCCAGACTAAAGCACAACACGTTCTTTTGAGCAGGGAGTAGTTCATCTCACTGGCCGTGAACTTCTTACTCAAGTGGTAGACAGCGCGCTCTCTCTTCCCAGACTCGTCATGCTGCCCCAGCATACATCCCATCGACTCGTCCAAAATCGTCATATACAAGATGAGAGGCCTTCCAGGTACCAGCGGCATAAGCACAGGAGGTTCATGAGACACTGTTTGATCCTTCCAAACGCCTCTTGACAATCCTCATTCCAACGAACGGATTGGTTTTTGCGTAAGATTTTGAACAACGGTTCACAAATAGCGGTGAGCTGTGATATGAATCTAGCAATATAATTCAAACATCCCAGGAAACCTCGGACCTACCTCTCGGTACGGGGTTCCGGCATCTCAAGGATGGCCTTCACCTTTTCGGGGTCCACCTCTATCCCTTTCTGGCTCACGATGAAACCTAGCAATTTCCCTGATTCGACCCTGAAGGTGCACTTAGCGGGATTTAACCTCAATTGATATTTCCTAAGCCTTCCGAACAACTTCCGCAGGTTGACAAGGTGTTCCTCCTCGGTCTTAGACTTGGCAATTATGTCGTCCACATAGACCTCGATTTCTCGGTGCATCATATCATGGAATAAAGCCACCATAGCCCGTTGATAAGTTGCCTCGGCGTTCTTGAGTCCAAAGGACATCACCTTATAACAGAACGTCCCCCACAGGGTGACAAAGGTAGTCTTTTCCATATCCTCCGGCGCCATTTTTATCTGATTGTAACCGGAGAACCCATCCATGAAGGAAAACAAAGTGAAATTGGCCGTATTATCCACGAGGATATCGATATGCGGCAGAGGAAAATTGTCTTTGGGACTGGCTCGATTCAGGTCCCGATAATCCACACACATTCGCACCTTCCCATCCTTCTTAGGGAACGGTACAATGTTGGCAACCCATTCTGGGTACCGAGCGACAGCCAAAAAACCAGTGTCAAATTGTTTCTTTACATCTTCTTTTATTTTCAAGGATGTCTCGGGCTTCATCCTCCTCAGCTTTTGTTTTACCGAGGAACACTCAGGATTTAGAGGTAATCTGTGCTGTACGATGTCAGAACTCAAACCGGGCATATCTTGGTATGACCAAGCAAAGATGTCTTGGTAGTCTTTTAGCAGGGCTGTCAATTCTTCACGGATGGGTGCGGTCATACCCGTGCCTATCTTTACTTCCTTTTTCCCACTGTTAGTTCCTAAGTCCACTAGTTCCGTCTCTTCTTGATGAGGCCCCATTTCTTGGTCCTCATGGGCGACTATCTTCTCCAACTCCGGGGGAAGTCCCACATCTTCATCCTCTTCATCCTCCGTCTGACCCGTTTCTTGCTTAAAATCGATGGTCGGGTCCCAGGTATTAGTACCTTCGAGGGACTCGTCGTTGGATCTGGCATTTTAAACATAAAGAAATAAACATGCAAATGAATGAGAATGGGTAGAGACGTAGGAACAAATGAAGAAAGATCTTTATATTATAAATTCAGGAACAAAAGACATAAAGCCTTAACAAAAGGAAACTCTAAAGCCTAGGCCCAATTGTAGAGTTTAAAAGCCACAAAGGGTTACATTATGCTGGTCGCGTAAATGTCCAAGCACTCCTCCACTCGCCAATTTCCTAGTCGGAAACCAGGAGGGCATGGTCGTACCAAATCCGACTCACTCGGAGCGTCATCTTCGCATATCGCAACTACTTGGCCTTCGTGTCCTAGACCCATGCTTATAAAGCTCCTACTGATGTGGCAGGGCGGGACCCCTTCGACTTTTCGTCCCAATTGTGAGCCTTGGCTTCCGCTCTTCCTTCCCGCAACACTTTTTCTTATGTCCGCCTGTGTGAGTTTATAGCCTAACCCAAATTTCCCACGGTTTCCTCTGGTGCTTATCAGGCTGGTTCTGCCGCCATTGTTCTTGCCTAAACCCATTCCGGGCTCATAACCATTCCCCAACATCACCCGGGCCACCATTACTGTCGTATCTGACAAGCAAGGTTGCCCAGAGAAGGAATCTACAGAGGCATTGCTTACCACCTCAAAAGACTGGAAGGCTGTTTCTAATGACTCCTTCGCAGCTTCCACATATGGCATTAAGGATGGGCAACTCACCAAGATGTCTTCCTCACCCGACACAATAACCAAATGCCCCTCTACTACGAATTTCAATTTTTGGTGGAGTGTAGAGGGAACGACTCCTACCGAGTGGATCCACGGGCGTCTTAAAAGACAGCTGTAAGCCGGGTTAATATCCATTATTTGAAAGGTAACTTGACAGGTATGGGGGCCTATCTTTATAGGGAGGTCGATCTCTCCCCTAACCTCTCGGCGGGTGCCGTCGAAGGCACGGACCACCATGGAACTTGGCTTTAGATGGGAAGCGTTAAATGGTAATTTCTCCAACGTGCTTTTGGGCATTACGTTTAAACTGGAACCGTTATCGATGAGCACCTTGGCCACGACGTGGTCCGTGCATTTGACTGATACATGCAAAGCCCTGTTATGCCCTCTCCCCTCGGCAGAGATTTCTTCTTCGGCGAAGGCGAGATAATTGTTGGCGGTGATATTATTGACGAGTCCTCCAAAGCCTTCTACAGAGATATATTGGGCCATATGAGCTTCGTTCAAGACCTTTACTAGCAAAGCCCGATGAGGCTCAGAGCTCATGAGTAGTTCCAAAAGAGAGACCCTGGCCGGGGTTTTGTTGAGCTGCTCAATGACCTTGAACTTGCTTTGCTAAATAATGTGGAGGAACTCGCCTGCCTCCTCTAGCGATACTTCCTTCTTGACACAACCATCCCTTTTCTCCGGAAGACCTTTTACTAGAATATCCTCGTTCGGAGTGAGGGTCGTTTTGTCATTTTGTTCTTCCACCATCTTTGCCTTCCCTTTAACGTTTGTGGGTTGTGTCGACAGGTCGGGGGGTGCAAACACGCGACCGCTGCGGGTCACGCCGCTCAGCCCTGTGATATTGGTTACCTTGGTTGACAACGAGTTGATGTCGGTGGTCTCTTTCTTCCTTTCACTTGGAGGTGCATACCTCCACGGGACTGCGTGACTGTTTTGGTATGGAAACGGAACAGGTTTAACTACCGAGGGGTATCGAGGCTTTTGTGGAGCTGTGTCTTTGGTGAAATATGCCCCCAAAGGTTTAGGCCTTCCAAAACTTCTATCGTCTGCAGACTGCATACATATATGCTGCTCTTCCCTCCTCTCATCGCCGACTTCCAGTCGGCCTTGATATATCATCTGTAGCCAAAGGTCCTCCACTGCTAAACATGTTTCCATGTTATGTAGCTCGCCGGGATGCAACAAACAGGAATCCTCTTCATGCCCTCTGTGAGGAATTACGCCCCCCTTTTATAGGGCCTCATAGATAAACCTCCTGGGGGTCGTCACATCCTTTAAAGGCTTAAACCTGCGCGGCCTACTTGACTCGACGGCATTAACTTCTCCCCCTCCATGATTGGCGAGCGGGTTTGTTTTCACATTGGGCCGATCCTCTTGAAACGTCAGCCATCTGGCGTCTATCAAATGTTGGACCTTGTATTTAAGGGCCAGGCATTTTTCGGTGGAGTGGCCTGAGGTTTTCCCATGGTACCCGCAAGTCGCATCAGGGTCATACCACTTTAGGAAAGGAGGTTGGTAGATCTTCCCGGGAGATATCACAGCCATCTAGTTGGCGATGAGGGACGACAAGAGATCTTTGTACGTCATTGGGATCGAGGTGAATTCTGGAATTGGCCTCGGGGGAAAGTTCCTCATTGCGTTGGAACCGGCACCAAAGTGGGCATTGCCGGCCGGGCGAGTTGTGGTTGGAGCCGGAGCTTTGGAGGCCTCTCTCTGGATGGGGGCGGGCGCTCTAGGCTGTACGGGTGCTGAATTGGAAGAGTTTTCGGTGCGAGCTAAGAAGCTCAGGTGATGTTGCGCGTACTGATGGGTACCATGAAAGGTCTGCGGTGGCTTGACCCATGCGGGCGCCGAAGTGACGGCGTGGGTATCTCCTTCCTTCCTTTTTGCCCCAGTTGCTCTGATCCTCCTAGCATTGGTACTTGTGGAGGAAACGTAATCGAACTTCCCTGTCTTCAAACCTACTTCGATTCTTTCCCCGGCAAATACCAAGTCCGCGAAGCTGGAAGGCATGTAGCCTACCAACTTCTCGTAGTAAAACACTGGCAAGGTGTCTACCATCATGGTAATCATCTCCCTTTCGACCATGGGAGGGGCCACTTGTGCTGCCAGGTCCCTCCACCGCTGGGCGTACTCTTTAAAGGTCTCACTTTCCTTCTTAACCATGTTTTGCATATGAGTGCGATCGGGAGCCATATCGTAATTGTACTGATATTGCCTAAGGAAGGCAGTAATCAGATCCTTCCAAGTATGGATGCGGGAAGCTTCCAGATTAGTGTACCAAATAACTGCGGCTCCAGCCAAGCTATCTTGGAAAAAGTGCATTAACAACTTTTCATCCCTAGAATGCGCCCCCATCTTGCGACAATACATCTTGAGATGGTTCTTAGGAAAAGTCGTCCTTTTGTACTATTTGAAATCAGGTACCTTGAATTTTGGGGGGATGACGACGTCCGATACCAAGCAAAGATCCTTCATGTCCGCGAACGGATAGTCACCAAAGCCTTCAACAGCTCTCAATCTCTCCTCGATGAGATCGAGTTTCCTTCTTTCTTCTGCCGGCGGGGGTGGTCCTTCTGTGGACAAGTATATTGGTTGTGCTGTGAGGTTGTGCTGAGGCAATGTGTTGGGCACCGACCCCTCGACGGGGACCGGGGGGTAGAAATCGACATCCCCTTGGGCATACTCTCGATGATCTTCATGGTCCACGTTGGGCGGTCGAGGAGGCTCCCCTTCAAGGATGGGGGAAGAGACAGGACCCGCGTCATCACGCATGACTGGTGGCGTGTAATTAGGTGGTAATCCATAAGGGTAAGCCACCCGGTTGTATCCCAAATGGGGGTTGCTATTGTGCCCCAGTGTGCTCCTTTCTCGTCCTATCGCGTTTGGGAGAGGATGATGCGCGGTAGCCGGGAGAGTTGGGTCTACTTCGGCAGCCGAACTAACAGCGGCAGCGGTGGCCACGTTTTTCTCCATTAGTTGTCTCATTCCTAACATGGCCTCCATCATGGAAGCCATTTGCTCTTTCAAAGCCGACATGTCAGCTTTCATCTGTTCCTGTGTCTCCTCTTGATCACCCATCGTTCTAGATTTGGATCTGGTGCGATAGGGATGCCTTGGGGCGCGTTTAGTCATGGTGTTTTTTCCTAAAAAACCAAACGTGAGGAGTAGGTAAAGAAAAAATGAATGCATGCTAGAGATAAAATGCGGGAGTAATTTGATTCGCACTGATCTTTGGAATAAAAACATGGGATAAACTTATTTTATTCAGAAAGTTATAGCTAGTCAAGATCTGAGTGACAATACAAACTTCCTAGCGGTTTCTAATTATATGGGCCATTAAATCTATCATATGCTGACAATAGACAAGAAGTCCATGGATCTCCTCGGGGGCGGAGTAGGTGTTTGCCATCGCTTTGGCCTTGGCTAGCAATCAGTGAAGTTCTTGACTCCCGTTCAAGGTGAGAGCAAATCGGTCCATCCACATTGTTGCCTCTTGATGTAACGCGTCGATCACCCTTCCTCTAGCCTCCTTTTTCGCGTACACTTGGGCATACTCGTCTGCCACTTTATGCCCATGGGCCGTGGCTAGATTTAGTTCTTCTTGGTGATGGCTAGCATGTTGGTCTTTGTCTCGCATAAACACTGAGACAAGATTCTTTTGGACCTTGAGCAAGCAGCTAACTCCTCTTTCAAGACCATGCTATGTGCTTGTGATTGGTCTCTCTCTTCCCTTCGAAGCTTGAGCTCACTGTTGCTGCCCCACAAAGCTCCATGGAATTTGTCTCAGCCATGCTCTTCCTTGCAAGCACTCTTGGTTTCTTGTTCAAGGGCTCTTGCGGTAGCTGCATTTTCTTCTCGTAACCCGGCACACTCTTTCCGGATGTCTGTAGTGACCGACTTGAATTTTTCATTGGCAAGTCTTGCTTTTCCTAGTTCTGTTTTTAGAGCTCGGACTTCTTCATCCTCTTCCGGAGCTTCGAAGTTCACTTCATTGATAATCTTTAACTTGGAAAGCCAATCTAACCCTCATGTATGAACTTTCAGCCATTCATGATAACCACCGATGATTCCATTACGAATGCCCCTAAGTTCTTTATCTTTCCTTAAAGGGCTTTCCCACGCCTTATGGACTCTTTGTATAATCTTGAAACTTTGCGCACCGAAAACTCTCACAAGGAAAGGAGAGAGGCTTTCTTCCGTCGGTGCTCCCCTCATGGGGTACCCTAACTGTCTTATAGCAAGCGCGGGATTGTAGTTAATGCAACCCCTCGTCCCTATCAATGGGATGTTTGGGTATTCCCCACATGAGAAGAGAACTCCCTCCTTTCCTTCCTTCCACCAAGAAAACCAGTTGATTGTTCTACCTCTTATCCCAGCCAAGTGTTGGTCCCAATCTACTCTTCTCTTTTCGACACACGAGCGATGGCTTCGGAGCGGACATGGATGCCTTATATCATGATTGAATAGGTGCAAAACCAACCATACACTAAGTCCGCCAAGATAACTACCACCGGGCTCTCTTTGCTATGGTGATATGCAAGGAAAGCATCAATTACGGCTAGGTCCACCAACCCATCCATGTTTGGAAAGAGGACAACCCCAAAGATTAGCAATGCTAATACGTCCAAAAACGGGACCCACTCCTCTCGATTCGTCATATCCCTTGCCTTGCATTCTATGTACTTCTGTGGTAGGCCCACTATGCCGTTTCGAGTTTGCTTTACGCGATCCAATCCTCTCGCCGAATCCCTGACCACAACTACAATCTTGCTCAAGGAGGGAAGAAACCCGGAGAAAAGATACGGTTTCCTTCCCCCAAGAGGACATCCTAGAATCTCCTCAAATTCTTCAACAGTCGGTACTAATTGGAAGTCTCCAAACGTGAAGCATCTCAAAGGCTGGTCATAGTATTGGGTGAGTGATACAACGGCTTCCATGGATATCTCTGCTATGGTCAAGTCTAAAATCTTTTCGTACGCCTTGCAGAAGCTTGCATTTGGAGAGGTCCCATCAACCGCCCCAACTCCTTAATGCTGGTGATATCTAGGCCCTTAATCTTGACTTGATAAAACCTTTTTCCAGTTTGATTTGTTCCCATGTTTTACTAAAGTGAAACAAAATCCCAGTGCGAATCAAAACTCCGACATCTATCATGGTGGAATGGATGAATGCATGAAGAAATGCATATGACACAGATGCAATTTATAAATACGGGAGCTCGGGAAATTGTCTCCTTCTTAGATACAACGTCTTGGGGTAGCACGATGCCCGACGTATGTATTTAAGAAGGTGACACGGACCCTTCGTTGGTTTGCCAAAGAGAGGGGATCAAGATGAAACCCGTGCATGATGCATATGCGAAAGGCACAACACGGGGATGTACATAGTACGACAATATTCGCAAACAAATATAAGCAAAGGTGTACATGACACTTAGGACTACATGCATGGCAGTGTGAAAAAAATGGCACGCAGCGTGCTTGCTCCGTGCCCCTATTTTAGGGACCTATATGGGAGGGAACTAAAAGGGCTTTTAGTGATAATTCCCAAGGTGGTCATATCTCTCTTGATGGTCTCTAGAGGTATCATCCCCTTCGAAGAACATATTGCAGCAGTAGGGACTACTAGCAACAATGTGTTATCAAAGAGAAAAACTCTAGATGAGGGTTCACTATAATCAAGCAAGTCGGAGACCTAGCATGATCACAGATTCACCTCCACTCCTTATGTTCCCACGAACCCGGGTATAGGGCCCTTTTTTTTAACTCACCGTGTGTGCAAATAGTGTTGGTGTTTGTGTGTATCAAATGAATAAATATTTATCTTATGCATACATTAAAAAATACACTAAAGGCATCCAAGAGTTATATACAAGAACACAAGAGAAATAAAGGGAAACCAACAAAGGAGAAAGTCATGATAAAACATTGCACAAGATTAAATGGTCAACTCTCTAAAAACAGTCCCCGGTGGAGTCGCCAACTGTTGCAACCTACCCTTCGGCGGGAGGGCGACGCGAGACTCACGGAAAAGGCGTGGTCTACGAACTTTAAGTGAAAGGTTCGGGAGTTGTATTTACGCACGGGGAAGGTATTAGCACCCCACGCGTCTGTCACAAGGGACGAAAGCCTTTAATCAAATGTGCAAACATGACTTCAATTCGTGTTATCTTCCCTTTTTTACGTTCTTATGTCTTTTTATGCCTTTTATATTTTTTATCTTTTTGTAGTCGACAAGGGTATTTCCCTTGCTCCTACGTATTCCTCAATCGTGATAAGGAAATCAAACCTATGTAGTTCTTTGAGAACTAAACGTTGGTTAAATTGTTTTTATCCTTTTTTGTAAGATATATTTTTATCGAATGAAAGGTCATTTAAGGCGTTGGACCATTAAACGATCTTTCGATTCTTTTTGAAAGGAGAGAAAACATTAAGGCATTGGACCATTAATGATCTCTTGGTTTTTTTTTTTTAAAGAGGTGACAAAGCTTATGTGTTGATTTTAAACTTTTGAAAATCCACGTTTAACCAATAAAAGCGGAAAAGACCATTTCAAGGCGTTGGACCTTAAAAATGGCTTTTTAGGTGATGACAAAAGTTTGACTTATGAATTGATTTTAGCCTTAGTTTCACTTTGGTTATTAGTCAATTTGATCAAGAAAGGAAAATCCCAAAGAAAAGCGTCCAATTGATTTTTATTTTATTTTACTAAAAGATGTTTTTTTTATTATCATATTATTATTTTTCCTCTTTTTGGTTTTAAACGTGGTTACGGCATGACCGAACGGTCGGATTTCATTTTAACAGAAATTAAAAGATGGTACAATTCAAATGATTGGTGGAAATTTATTTTATTTTTGATTAGGCGAGAAAATGACTTAAATAAATCACTAAAGCATGTCAAAAGGGAGTACGGAAAGTAAATGAAATGAAAATAAAAGCATGCGAAACAAGTGGGGACCACTAAGGGTACATAGAATGAATTGAAAATTTCGATTTTGGGAACTTACCGGTTGAAGACCGAAGAACGACAAAGAACGAACGGAGAACGATGAAGAACGGTGGAAAATCTTTGCGAAATCACCCACGGAAACATCTCGGAAGTGTTACGGAAGCGCCTCAGCTTGGATTTTCTTCATGGAAACAATTTTTCTCACTAATTTTAAGTGATTCTCAGATACCAGGAGGGTTGAACATTTTTGTTCTGCCCTCCTCCCCCTATTTATAGGAAAAAGAGGGAGGAGCTTGCCACCCAGCTCGTCCAGGCGAGCAAGGTTGCTTCCTCCAGAAGGCACCGCCTTCTGGTGGAACTTCCTGGAAGGCCCAAGTGGGCCTGGTTGCTATTTGCACCCCCCATGTTTACTAAATACACCCCAGCCTTTTTTTTGCTAATTCTTTTTCCGTAACGTTACGGAACTTTACGAATTATGTAACAATACTTGTTTTCTTTTTGTAATGTCACGAAACCTTACGGATTATGCAATCATCCCTTCTTTGGCTTCCGGAATGTTACCGAACATCACGAATTGTGCAACAATGCTTCCTTTTGACTTCCGGCATGTTACGGAACCTCACGGATTGTGCAACAATGCTTCCTTTTGACTTACGGTATGTTACGGAACTTCACGGATTGCCTAATGATGGGTGCCAAGTACCTCGAAGTGGTCAAACGCGGGTCGCATCCCAACAAATGGATGGCCCCCGGATGAAATTAGGGTATGACAATCTCCTTACTTCAGATTACTTCTTTTCCACCATGACTTAGGGAGTTCACCTTTTACTATCTCCTTCTTTACTTTTATTACATTTGTCCGATTCTATTTGATGGTTTAATTGCTTTTAATCTTTTAATTGTGCTACATTGAGGACAATGTGTTGTTTAAGTATGGGGGGGGAGTGTTCTTTGGTTTTGGTTTTGCTAGTTTTGTTAGTTTTGTTTGTGTTAAATTTGTTAGTTTTGTTGGGTTTCTAGTTTAATATTTTAGGTCAATTCTGTTTGCATGTACAACTTTGCATATTTTTCTTTGAATTATAGGATATGTTCAAGAAATGGGTAATTGTTCCGAAAATAAAAGTCTCTTTACATTTTGTGATTTCCAATCCTTGTTTTTCCTCTACATGTCATGATAGTTTTGAAAGCTCAATTTGAAAGTGATAAGTTTACCTTTGTGAGAATTTGAGCAATCCATCATCATAATCTTTTGGTGTGTTTTGCCCCATTGATTGCTTGCACAATAGCCTTGGCTTGATTCTTGTTGATGCTTCCTAATTCACATGCATATTTGGAAATGATTCAGGCAATTTCGTTCTTATAAGCTTATAGCCAAATGGACTTACCTTGAATTAATTCCTTTGATAGCCCCTTTGAGCCTATTTTCCCTTTTCTTTGTTTTGAAGCTCATTACAAGCCTTAAGTGAAAAACCATGATATCACCTTACCCTTAAGGAATTTTGGAGCTTTGGAATTGTTTTGGGAATAAGCTGGGAATAAGTGTGGGGGGGTATGTTTCATTGGAAGATATGATTTTTGGTCATGCTTAATGTTTTATTTTGGCCATGCTTGATGTATATATATATATTGCCTAGTTCTTTCTTTAATCTTCAATTTCGTACTATTCAATAAAATAAAAAATCAAAAAAATGAAAAATGAAAAAAAAAATTCAGTTGCTGCAAATTTTGCAATTTTGTACTATTCCAAAAAAAAAAAGTGAAGTTGAATAAATAAGGTCTTGATTTGGGAGCCTTGGTTGATTTTGTTGATATTAGAGGGTTTGGGTTTACTACTTGTGCTTAATTTCCACTTGTTCCCCATTGCTCCTCTATTCCTTTGGAATTTAGCTACTTATTCCATATTTTTTCCCTACCTTGTCCTTGGCCCCATTACAACCTTTAAAGACCTTTTGATCCTCATATGCATGTGTTGTCAAGTCGTTTGTCAATTTTAGAATTTTGCCAAGTCTATGTGTTGTTTGTTTTCATGGGTGCTTCGAGAGTAAACAGTAGCCTAGACACTTGAGAGATAGAGTGTATATCTTGTGAGGCTTTATCAATTTTCATTATTGAGCTGATTAACTATTTTGCCATGATTGGGTTGGTTGGATGATTTTCACAAATGTCTTGACTCTTTGGATCTCTTCATGTTAGATGTTACCCATTCCTTTCATTCCTTGATGTTCATTGAGAAATACATAAATGTCTTGTTTGTCTCTCTTTGATATCCTTGGATTTTGTTCTTTATTTCATTTTGCCCTGGAGTGCAAAAGGCTAAGTATGGGGGGTTTTGATGTGCCATTATTTTCTCCTATTTCTTAACCCTCTTTGCACCATTTTAAGTACTAATTAATCTTAATTGTCAAATTAATTAGGCAATTTTATTATTTGGGCCCATTAAGCTAATTTGATGTTTTTAATCTAATATCATGAATTAATGAAGCATTGGGCTTGAATCCATAATTGGACTTGGACTTGAAGAGGGCAGACTATTTTATTCTACAAAATTAGATCTTATCTTATCTTTATCTTATCTAGATATTATTTAGATTTGATTTCATCTAGATATGAATTGTATAGATCCAACTAAAAAGTTTAGTTTTAGAATTTTACATATCTACCGTGAAGGCAATGCTTATGCTGACAAGCGGCTGAAAAACTATATAACAACACCAAGGTTCTAGTTTAGCTCTCTCTCTCTCTCTCCCCTCTCTCTTCTATTTTTCGTTTTTAGTTTTAGTCTCTCTTCTCTTTCTCTTTTATTTTCATTTTTTACAATTCCAGTTCAGACTTTTAGTTTTATCAATAAAATTTTGTTCTCTATTTGATTAATGGAAGGCTAAGTCCGCAGCGTTGTTTTCTCTTGAGGATCAAGCACAATTCTCTTTGAGGTTCTATTATTACTGTTAAACGCTGTTCAGTTTTTCCTCTTCACTAATTACTCTAAATTTGTTGCTATTAATTCATGTATGCTTAGTGTTTGATTAATTGTCTCTGCGCTTAATTTCCATTCATGCTTAATGATCGTTTATGAGTAATTGGTGTATGTGATGCTTAATCACATAATGAATGCCTTATGTTGAATTTCGCTTAGTAATTTAATTTAGGGTTGGATTAAGTGGTTGAACTGAATAAGGATAAATTCTCGCAACCTAGGATAAGAGACTTGATTGTGAATCAAGGGGAAGCAACGTATTTTAAATATGATATTTTCTAATTAAATTTTACTCGCTGTTTAATTTACAAAAGCAAACAACCCCCCCCCCCCCAATTTGTTACTATTTCCTACTATCTGTTATGAACATTTGGTTTATCATTGCTCATTGGGAAATGACCTAGGATCACTTTCTAGTTACTACATTTTAATATTTATTTGATTCGGGTACGGCCTCGATCACTTAACCAAAAGTAAAAGCGGTAATTAAAGTGCACAACGGAAATTAAAGAGTGTAGGGAAGAAGAAGACAAACACAAGAGTTTTATACTGGTTCGGAAACAACCCGTGCCTACATCCAGTCCCTAAGCGACCTGCGGTCCTTGAGATTTCTTTTCAACCTTGTAAAAATCCTTTTACAAGCAAAGATCCACTAAGGATGTACCCTCCCTTGTTCTCTTTGAACAACCTAGTGGATGTACCTTCCACTAGAACTGATCCACAAGAGATGTACCCTCTCTTGTTCTCAGTCACAACAACCCAAGTAGACGTACCCTCTACTTGTACCACAAAGGATGTACCCTCCAATGTTTTAAGACAAAGTTCTCAGGCGATTAGTCCTTCGAAACTTTGTGAAGGGGGAAACAAAAGAATTCTCAGACGGTTAGTCCTTTGAAATCTTTTGTTTATGGGAAAGGGAAGAATCAAAAGAATTCTTAGACTATGTCATTTTGAATTCTTTGACAAGGGAGAAGGGAGACACAAAAGAATTCTGGCGGTTAGTCCTTCGTTCTTTTGGAAAAGGGAGAAGAGAGACACAAAAAGAATTCAGGCGGTTAGTCCTTGGCGAATTCTTTTTGGCAAAGGGAGAAGGGAATGAAAAAGATGAATAACACAAGTTTTTGAAGAAAGAACTTTTCTTGGAAGAGAAAGTTTTGAACAAAAACTTTTAGAAAGATGAAGAGAAGATGAAATCAAAAAGTTATGAAAGAAATGAAAGAAGATGTTGAAAGATAGATTGAAAGATAGAATGATTGAAAGAGATGATGAAGATATATATGTTTCATGCCAAGGTCACATATTTATAGTTTCTTGATGACTCAAGTCAAAACTTGTAACTCTTGGCAATTCCTTTAAAACTGATCACTTAAAAAGTTATGACTTTTGAAAGAATCTTCAGAAACAAGTCACTTGAAGAAATGTGACTTTTGGAAATGAATTTTTCAAAAATAGTCACTAGTAATCGATTACCATAAAGGTGTAAGCGATTGCACATCAACAAATGTGACTCTTCATTTTGAATTTTGATAATCTTAACGTTTTAAAACACTGGTAATCGATTACTACAATCTGGTAATCGATTACCAGAGAGTAAAACTCTTTGGTAATGATTTTGTGAAAACTTCTTCTGCTACTCAATGTTTTGAAAAACTTTTTAATACTTATCTTGATTAAGTCTTCTCTTGATTTTTAAATCTTGATCTTGATTATTCTTGAATCTTGAATCTTCTTGATGAAACTTTCTCTTGAATCTTTGTCTTGATTCTTGAATTGTTCTTGACTCAATCTTGAAATCATTCTCTTGGGCTTTTTGTCATCATCTTTGTTATCATCAAAACACCTTGAATCAATCTTGATTCATCATCATGAAGCAATGAAGTTTTCTTCTACATAGATGACTGAGATGATGCATGTTTATATGTGCAGCCCTATGACGCCATAACCAAGAATCACCAATCTTACTTACCAACCAACTAAGTTCATGAAATGATGCATATTCAATATTCAACATGTAGATATTACCCATTCTTTTACCAATGTGAACAACCTCACCAGAAATAGCTTCACAAATGAGACAACAATTCTTGTTGAATTCAATTTTGAAGCCATTGTCACATAGTTGACTAATGCTAAAGAGATTCTGCTTTAGTCCATTAACATATAGGACATTTTTTATTTGTGTCTTATGTTGATTTCCAATGTTTCCTTCTCTCATAATTCTTCCCTTATTGTTATCTCCAAATGTGACATATCATCCTTCTTTTGACACAAAGTCAATAAGTTTGGACTTGTCACTTGTCATATGCCTAGAGCAGCCACTATCCAAGTACCATAGTGAGTTTCTTGCTTTTAGGCACACCTACAAGAAAAAATCAATTAGAGAGAGGTGGTACCTAATTGAGGTAGGGTCCAGTGGGGGTTAATTTCCATAATTAAATCTTTAGGAATCCAGACACATTTGCCTCTAGGAACGTCAAATATCCCAACATAGCATTTATAAGATGTGTGTCTTCTTTTCATGCAATAATGACAAGTCTTTTCTTTAGGCTTAAAATGCACTATGTTTTTCTTTTTGGAGACTTTGTTTGGGTTCACCATTTTGAAGGATGCAAACTTGGTTTTCTTAGAAAAGGTAGTTTGCTTATTATACCCAAAAACCAATCTTATCGATAGTATGCTTTTGCGCACTGAGCAAGTGAGTAAGATCACTCTTTCCTTTGTAATCGTCCATATTAAGAGAGGTAGATGCACAAACACAACCAATGGCTTTATAGCTTGAAACAAGTTTTTCATTTTCTTGTCTCAATTTATCCAGCTCACTTTGTGTTGTAGCCAATTTAGTGATATGTAGTTTTAGATCGCTTCTCAGCTTTTTGTTAGAAACAACAAGTCTTTGCGCTTCTTCATGCATTTCATTAAATGCTTTCAAAACTTCTTCAAATTTAGAATTTACCTCAGTTTCTTAAATGGTTGAGGAGTCATCCATTAAATGTTCCATCGAGCATACATTTGCAATATCTTCTTCACTAGAAGAGTTAGAGGATATGGATGCATTGTCTTCCCAAGCTATGTAGGCCTTTTTCTATTTTTCATCCTATTTTCCTTTCTTTTCAACAAGTTGTTTTCTAAGGTAGATAGGACATTCAAGTTTGATGTGACCTTGCTTCCCACATTCAAAGCATGTGAAGGTGTTGCTGTTGCTTTCTATCTTCTTTGAAGGTTTAGAGAATTTCCTGTCTTTGGATCTTTTGAGAAAATTTTCCAAACTTCTTCACCACCAAGCTTAAATTCTTTGCATCTTCATCATCGCTAGAGCTTTCTTTGTAGTCTTCCGTTAAAGAATTAACCTGGAGTTTGCAATTCCTTTTCTTTTCTCTTATGTTTCTTCTACATGAGATTGTTGAATTAACTAATGTTCATATGCAAGCAATTTTCCGAAGAAAGCTTCCATCGACATTGATGCTAAGTCCTAGGATTCCTTGATCGCTGTGATCTTTGGTTCCCAAGTTCTTGTAAGACAGATAAGGATTTTGATGTTTAGCTCATCATCTTTAAACACTTTTCCAAGACGAAGAAGGTGATTCACAATATAGGTGAACCTTGTTTGAAGTTCTAAAATGGTTTCTCCATTCTTCATTCGGAAAGCTTCATATTCAGATACAAGAGTGTGGTTTCTTGCCTTTCTTACATCCGCAGTGCCTTCATGAGTGACTTCAAGCATTTTCCATATTTCCATTGCACTTTTGCACCTTGCAGTACAAAAGAATTCATCAAAAGATAAACCAGAAGTTAAAATATTTTTAGCTTTTCGATCATCTTTCACTTTTCTTTTGTCATCATATTACATCTAATCCCATTCCAAAATGAAAAATGTTCTCCCACAAACAATGGAGGTTGATTGAGAGGCGCACCCTCTTTAAAAGTGATTTGTATGTTTAGAGCCCATTTTAGAAAAAATGGCATCTTAAGCAACTTTCAAGATGTAGCTCTTATACGAATTGAAAAAGATGATGGAACTCAAAAACCAAGAGGAGGGGGGTGAATTGGTTTCTAAATCAAATCAGACTTTAAAAATCAAAGTTAAAAAAATTCTTTTCCAAGGATTGTATCACAAACTTTTGATAAACCAATATTAAATCAATCACCCTTTATACAAAATATTTTGTTAAAGTTCTTTCTCAAAAGATATTTTCTTTAACCATCAGTAAATTGATCAAGACTAGAATGAGAAAGAAAGATAAGATTAAGAGAAGATGTACACCAATTTTATACTAGTTCACTCTCTATCTCTAGAAAATCTAATCTAGTTATCTAATCCAACCCGAATTACATTTTCACTGTGCATATATAATTCTTACAAGCAATCACAATTAATCTTGGTTCCTACCCCGGAAAAAGAAACTAAGGCAGCGGTTTTGCTAATGAAATAGAAAGATGGGAGCATGAGGTTGTGGGTAGATTATCATCAACTAAACAAGGTGATGATGATTAAGAACATGTATCCTTTGCATAGGATAGATGACCTCATGGACCAGTTAGTAGGGGCATGTGTGTTTAGCAAGATAGACCTTAGCTCAAGTTACCATCAAATCTAGGTAAATTATGAGGATATTCCAAAGACTACTTTTAGTACCCATTATGGTCACTATGAGTACTTGGTTATGCCTTTTGGTGTGACCAATGTGCCTGGTGTGTTCATGGACTACATGAATAGGATCTTCCATCCCTACCATGATAGGTTTGTAGTTGTCTTCATTGATGACATCTTAGTGTAATCTAAGACTATAAAGGAGCATGTTTAGCATTAGAGGGTTGTGTTGCAAACCCTTGAGGACAAATAGTTCTATGCTAAGTTTTCCAAGTACGAGTTTTGGTTAGAGGAGTTTCAATTTTTGGGATATATGATATCTAAGAAAGGGATAGTTGTAGACTCGTCTAAGGTAGAAGTTGTGCTTAAATGGGAAGTCCCTAAGTCAATTTTCGAGATTAGGAGTTTCCTAGGTTTCCTAGGTCATGCAAAATATTTATTAGAAAAGAAAACACAAAAATCTAAGTGTAAATCACTTCATTCATGTTGTCTTAGAGTCATGTTTAGTCATAATAATTGTCACATTATGTTCTAAGTTTGTGTTGAATTTTGCATACATTTGTTCATGTATTTTTGCAATTCTTGGTCTATCATTTGAATTTTGAGTCTAATTCATGCATGTTATTTAGTTCATAACATGTTCTAAATCAATTCCTAGAAGTAGTCCTGTTGTTGAACTTTTTTTTTGTTTTCTATGTTTCCTATATGATGCCTATGAAGAACTTGAGTTGTGGTGCTGAGTTGTGGCTGGATTTGTGAATCAAAATAAGTCTTAAGCTCTCTTGAATTTTGTTTTCCAAGACAATTGAGCATAAGCAAATATAAATTGTAACTATCCAAGCCTTAAGCAACATAAACACTACTCTTGATTTCTAGGTTGAAATTCTGGTTTCTGTCAATTTTGGCACACTGTCTTCTTAACTCCGCTATGGCTTCAATACTTCAATTTTTGAGCTGAAACTTTAACTGGATAAAATATACATCTGGAAGAAAATAATAGAAAAAGAATGAACAAAAACAAAAAAGAAATGAGCTAGAAAATATGATAAAGATTAACATCAAAATACATGTCCAGAACAACAACAAAAAAATGTGTATGCTTGATTTGTTTGAAAATTTTTCATTATTTTGAGTTGTATTACAAGCCTATTTGACTTCTTGGAGTTTTTCATATTTTAGATATGTTGCCAAATGGACATAACTAGAGTTTTGCTTTGAGTCTTGTTTTTAATTTGTCAATCTAATCTAGTGTCATTCTAGGACTTCATTTATGTTCCACCTTGGCTTGTGGTGTTGTTCTTTTGCTTTATTTTTCCTTGAATCTCATTAAATTAATGTCATGTTAAATTTCCTTTTTTTATCTTTCATTTCATCTTTTGGTTTCTTTCTTGTCTTCTTCTTTGTTGTGTATTTAAGTGTTGCCTACAATAAGGATTGGAAGAGGAAATTGGTGCATTGCTTGAAGGAAGATTTTTGAGTCATAGAGGTTAACCATCCTAGGAGCACCATTGGATTTGAAGCAACCAAAGCCTCAAAAAATTTTGAGTGAAACACTTGAGAAAACAAACAAGCATTAAAGACAAATTTGAAGACCTTAATTGCTTTATTAAATTTGTTGTAATGGAACAACTGAGTGCTGATTTTTTTTTCTTTTGAAATTCCTTGTATTTGGACATTCTTCAGGGGTGTATTGGGAGTCTCCAAAAGACCACCCAAATCTATATTTATGTGTAATAGCTTAGTGTAAACCGTGTAGACTAAGTGAATAGCCAGTTAGGATCTCCAAAGGGTCATCCAAGCCTTCACATAAGAAATCGTCTAGCTTGCTTTAAATTTCCTTTACCTCTTCCATTGTCAAACCACCTAGATAGCTTGCTTTTTACCAATTATTTTTTACCTTATCTTTCACACCTCTTTATTATTTATTTTGGCTAGTTTCAACCATAGTTTTTTTCACCTTTTGTTTTCAAACCCCCAATAAGAAAGAACCACAACTTAGGAACCAACATGAGTCTCTATTCTTCATCTGATGTTAATGGTGAGGGTTCTACTCCTAAAAACCCCTTGTATAGGATATTAGATGAGTTGAGATCCCTTAAATTGTGGAAAGAAAAACAATATAGAAAAGAAAAAGGGAAAAAAAGAGTGGAAGAAATAAGTCAAGATGAAAGAGAGAAAATAAGAGAGGAAGAAAGAAGAAAAATAATGAAAGAAATGAAAAAAGAAAAACATGCCTCATATAGTAGTCATGACTCTTGCAAGAGTTTAAGTGAAGAACTTAGCAACTATTATGGAGGGCAGCATAGGTCACATACTAAACATCACTCCTAGAGAAGAGAAAAGGATAGAAGGCCTCAAGAGGTTAACATAAGCCTTCCATATTTCCTTGGAAAAGATAACGTTAAGGCCTACCTAGATTGGGAAATAAAGGTTGAACAACTCTTTGCTTTCCATCATATTAGTGAAGAGAGAAAAGTTTCATTGGTTACCCTTATCTTTCAATGGTATGCCCTCTATTGGTAGACTTCCCTTGTTAGGGAAAGAAGGATTCATGGGGATCCTCCAGTAGAGTATTGGAATGATCTTAAGAGTGCCCTTAGGAAGAGGCACATCCCCTCCTACTATGAAAGGGAGCTTATGGACAAGCTCCAAAGGCTTAGACAAGGGAGTATGAGTGCTGAAAAATATAGACAACAAATGGAACTACTCCTTTCAAGAGCTAGACCTAGGGAGGAGGAAAGAATAAGCATAGCCAAGTTCCTTAGTGGGCTTAATATGGAAGTGAGGGACATGGTTAAATTCCTTCCATATAGGGACTTAGATGAGCTAGTTCAACTTTGTATAAAAGTGGAGCAACAACATAAAAAAAAAAGTCTTCTTCAAAATCTTATGGCTTTCACTCTTACCCAAGGAAAGACCAAGCCCAAGGAATTTTAGGGGCTGCACCTTCAAAACCGAAGGAAGATATGGGCAAGACCATAGAGAAATCCACTCCTAAGACTAGTTTCCAAGCAGGGACTAGCAACATTAAATGCTTCAAATGTCTTGGGAGAGGTATGGTGTTTAAATGTATTTATCGTGTTATATGATTATATGATTGACATGGATGAGTTGAGGTATGGTGTGAATTAATCATGTGTGATTTGCTTGATGTGGATGTTGAGTTATGTGGAGTTTTAGTGACTTAAGTTGAAATTATGAGATTTCATATTTTACCTAAACCTATTTAAGTAAAATTGCAATCTTGGATTCGTTAACTGTTGGATTGTCTTCAACTTTGGAATGTAGGTTCCTAACCCATGTCCGCATGGTTTGACCATTGGGATCTTTAAAATACAAATTTGTGACCTCTCACTTAACGCAAGAAGCACGCTAAGCGCAATTCCAACCCGGAGGGAATTGCGCTGAGCGTGAATTATCATGCTTAGCACCATAAGTGGACTCCTGCTTAGCGAGACGAGCTCCTAAGCGAGATCTACAGATTATAAATACGTCCTTTAGCGTGAAAAACATGATTTTTCACTTTTTTTCTCTAACCCTCCTCCTCCAACACCCACGACCACCGGTGGCCACCATGAGCCGCCGTTGCTTGCTACTGAACCACCACACCGAGAGGAACTTTTTAATTGGAGCAAAATCCTCAAAATCCACCTCAAGGATTTAGTGGAGAACAATCCTTTCTTTCATAGCTTCTCTGAGGTAATCCTGACTTCTAAGCCTTTCTCCTAGTTAGTTTGAGCTTTTCTTAGTGTTTCTTGTGTTTTGGGTACTATAATAGTGTATTTTTGTACTTCCTTTGAAAAACCCTTGAAAATGAGACATTGTAAAAGTTATCTTTTCATAAAGTTGATGTTCTTTTCATGACCAACGCTGAACCTCAGTCCCATTGGCATGATTGAAATTTCAAAATGACGTCTCCTTTTAGTAGAATCTGAAACACCCCTTAGCCCTTTATGTTTTGACAGAGGTAATTGACCCCGAATGTTTTTATTAACCTTGTTTTTGAAATCTATACTAAATTTCCTTCGATTTGGTATATAGAACATTGTGTTTGGACTGACGAACATGAACAAGAGAGGTCTCTGAGTGACGCAAAGAGGAACTAGCGGAGAGCTCATGATAGGTGAGGGGAGTCTATTATAATTTACGGCTTTTGATACCATAGTTGGGGTCAGAGAACTTAACTATGGGGATGTATGTCTGTCCCTGTTGCAGGCTAGTTTTCAAGAAAAATTGTGTTTTCGACTAAAGGGATGTGGTATATTTGTTATTGAAGAATGAAATTGTGAATGATGTTGCTGTTGTAATGATTAGAATTTTTTGGAAAAGTCTTAATTACAAAGGAGAGTTTGCCTAAAATTTCATATTTGTTCTTCTATTTACTTGTTTACTAAATTTTAAATGGGTATGCGAGTTTGTTTTGTAAACCATAGTTCTCCTCTTTAATTTAGAATTTTTCCCTAAAATACCAGTCTCAAGACATTATGGATTGTTGTTGTATTAGATTTATGTTGTTTGAAGACCTGGGAAGTGTGAATCTCAGGCATGAAATTTTTATGTATTTGTGGGATGTGATTACTGATGATGTTGTTATTGATGATAATGTTGATATGAGATGATGTTCTTATTGGTGATAATATCGACAAAGAATGATGTTGTTATTGGTGATAATATTGATATGAGCATGATGTTGTTATTGATGATAATGTGACATGAGGTGATGTTGTTAATGATGATTATGTTGATATGAGATGATGTTGTTATTGTTGATCATGTCATTGAGATGAGATGATGTTGATGTTGAGAATGACATTGAGACGAGACAATGTTAATGTTGATAATGACATTGAGATGAGATGTTGTTGATGTTGAAAATGTCATTATGATGATGTATGTTATGTATGTACGTGGGGGGTGCAATGACCATGATGGATATCCCTGGTGGGGGACATAGAGTGGTTAAAGAGTTTTAACCATCTCTAGAAGGGGATGGCTTAGAATCTTTAAGTATCCACGGTCAGTGCATTGATGGTGCCCATGTTTCATATTTCATATTGCATGAAAATAGTATAAACTTTGTTAGTAAGTACTTGTAGTTTCTCATGAGGGGGAATACTTGTACTTGAAGGCATGTCACTCGGTTTGGAACTCCCTTGAGACTCAGGCTGATCACCATGGGGGGGGGGGGGGAGTTGCCTATGCACGACAAGATGACCTTGACACTTGCTGCATAGTTTTCCTAAGTAAGAGTATCGTGTGGACACACTTAGGCTATTTCCTGATGAATGGTACCACATTGCATTTGAGAGTTGAGGTCAAGTGCATACATTATACTGAGCATGATTTATTGGAATTATGGAAGGCTGATGGCTACTTGTTGAGTGTATGTTGGACTAATGGATGTTTGTGTATGATTATGTTATTTGTTAATGTTTTCTTACTAATCATGGTTATTTGATTTTTGTGTTAATTTCTTTTATAATAAACTCACCCTTGCAATTTTTGTACTGTGTGGTTGGTACCTGTGATGATTGTGAACCTTTATTCGTGGGAGCAGATGGACAAAAGTAGAGTACGTGAAATGAGACTTTTTTATGGAGCCACCAAACCGACGTGATGATGTTGGGATTATTTTGGGAGAGAGTTGTGTTTTGTTAATCAACTACTCTGTAGCTGGTTTTGTATTTCTTTTTGAATTAAGGATGTAAATCACAGATTTAATTATATATATGAACTAATTTACTTTCCATTATGTGAATGATGTGTACTAAGTTAATATATATATATATATATATATATATATATATATATATATATATATATATATATATATATATATATTCATTTAAGTAATTGTGCGTTGTTTGGAGAATGTAAATTCCAAAAAAATTTACATTCTTTTTTCATAAACAAATAAACGAAGTTTTCATTTAAAAATTGAAATTTACGCAGTTTAGAGTGATGATATCATAGTGACGAGGCGAACTGTTACAATGAGGGGTCAAGATATTTATAGTAGTCAAGAGGAGACTAGTTCTTCCCCTTCCTCTAGTGGAAGTGAAGATGAAGTAAGGGGTGAAGATTCTAGTGAGGAAGTCTACCCCCATGAAGAAGGTGACCTCCTAATGGTTAGAAGGCTCTTTGGAGGCCAATCTTGTGATCTATCTGATGTGCCATTATTTTCTCCTATTTCTTAACCCTTTTTGCACCATTTTAAATACTGATTAGTCTTAATTGTCAAATATATGAGGCAGTTTTATTATTTGGGCCCATTCAGCTAATTCGATGTTTTTAATCTAATTAAAGGAATTAATGAAGCATTGGGCTTGAATCTAGAATTGGGCTTGGGCTTGAATCCATGATTGGGCTTGGACTTGAAGAGGGCAGACTAATTTATTCTACAAAATTAGATCTTATCTTATCTTATCTTATCTAGATATTATTTAGATTTGATCACATCTAGATATTATTTCATCTAGATCTTATCTTATCTAGATTTATTTGATTTTACTTATGGGCTTGTATTTAAAACAAATTTGTAAGCTTTGGGGTTGAAAAACTATATAACAACACCAAGGTTCTAGTTTAGCTCTCTCTCTCCTCTCTCTCTTTTATTTTTTGTTTTCAGTTTTAGTCTCTCTTCTCTTTCTCTTTTATTTTCGTTTTTTACAATTCCAGTTCAGACTTTTAGTTTTATCAATAAAATTTTGTTCTCTATTTGATTAATGGAAGGCTAAGTCCACAACGTTGTTTTCTCTTGAGGATCAAGCACAGTTCTCTTTGAGGTTCTATTATTACTGTTAAATTCTGTTCAGTTTTTCCTCTTCACTAATTACTCTGAATTTGTTGCTATTAATTCATCCATGCTTAGTGCTTGATTAATTGTCTCTGCGCTTAATTTACGTTCATGCTTAATGATCGTTTATGAATAATTGGTGTGTGTGATGCTTAATCACATAATGAATGCTTTATGTTAAATTTCACTTAGTAATTTAATTTAGGGTTGGATTAAGTGGTTGAACTGATTAAGGATAAATTCTCGCAACCTAGGATAAGAGACTTGCTTGTGAATCAAGGGGAATCAATGTATTTTAATTCTAATTCAATTTTACTCGCTGTTTAATTTACAAAAGCAAACAACCCACCCCCCCCCCCCCCCGAATTTGTTACTATTTCCTACTATCTGTTATGAACATTTGGTGTATCATTGCTCGTTGGGAAACGACTTAGGATCACTTCCTAGTTACTATATTTTAATATTTATTTGATTCGGGTACGGCCTCGATCAAATTTGGCGCCGTTGCCGGGGAGTAGTGTCCAAAGGTTCATAATAGCTAGTGTCGTGTTAGTGTTTAATTCTTTCGTGTTTTATGTTTAATTGTTAGTGTTGTGTTAGTGTTGTTTAGTATCTTGGTATTTTGTTTAGTGTGTGTTCTGTTTTAGTTTTTCTGTTAAGCGCTTCCCCTGTTTCAGTTTTGGGTGTTTTGCTGTGAATAGTATTTTGCGACAGATTTAGCGACCACTTTTGCTTGCGACAAAACAGAGTAGTAGTGGAAATCATGTAGCGACGGATTTTAGCGACCACCCTTGCTGAATTATTTGAGATTTTTTGTTTTAGTAGCTAGAGTTGTTATTTTTGGCTGAAATTTTTTGTGGTAACTTATTTTAATCTATATTTTGTGGGAAAAATAGCTAGAGCCTTTAGTTTGGTCAGATTTGGAAGTTCCAAAAAAGTAGCAAATTTGATTTTTGTCTACACTTCAAACGACCATAACTTTTGCTTTGGTTATCAGAATCGCAATTATTATATATGTATTTGGGGTAGAAAAAAATTTCCTACGCCGTGGAAAGGTCTCCATTTTTAGCTTATCATTTTTCAAGTATTATTCTCTTATTTTTCTTAACTTATCATTTTTAGCTTATATAGTTAGACTTTGAATTGTCATTTGAAATTTTTTGTGTTATCTTCTCATCATTTTATAAGGTTGCTCACAAAATTTCAAGTCATTTGGATATCATTTAATGGTAGTTGTAGTTCAAACCTACACTGTTACTTGCATAAGAAGGCAACTAGTTGTGCATGTTGAATTTAGTGTATGACTAGAGGAAATCCATCTGACTTACAACCCTTTGATCCTGAGATAGATAGGACATTTCATAGATTAGTTAGACATCATTTAGTACGTTTTGAGCATCCTAAGCATTCTGTTATTGGTGATTTTGAGCATTATAATTTTGAACATTCTGAGAATATGGCACAACCTCCACCCCGTGAGAGGACTCTAAGGGAAATGGCTGCACCTGATTTCACCTACGAAAGCTTGTGCATCCAATACCCTAATGAGTATGTTCGATATGTTCTTAAAACTGGACTGATCCATTTGCTTCCAAATTTTCATGGCCTTGCAGGTGAAGACCCACACAAGCATCTGAAAGAATTCCATATTGTCTGCTCCACCATGAAACCACCAGATGTCCAGGAGGATCACATATTTCTGAAGGCCTTTCCACATTCTTTAGAGGGAGTGGCAAAGGACTGGCTATATTACCTTGCTCCAAGGTCCATCACGAGCTGGGATGACCTCAAGAGAGTATTCTTAGAAAAAAATTTCCTTGCTTCCAGGACCACGACCATCAGAAAGGATATTTTAGGCGTTAGGCATGTTGGATCGAGTGGCCTCAGAATAATTAAGAAAGGGAGGTTGAATTAATTATTCCTAAACCTTTACTAATTAAAAATTTACTCTTCTAAGGCTTTTACTATGTTGTTAAGAGAATAAGGAGTAGAAGAGAAACTTAACCAAATGTAAAGGCGAAAATTAAAATGAATAGCGGAAAGTAAAAGAGTAGGGAAGAAGGAGACAAACACACAAGAGTTTTTATACTGGTTCGGCAACAACCCGTGCCTACATCCAGTCCCCAAGCGACCTGCGGTCCTTGAGATTTCTTTAAACCCTGTAAAAATCCTTTTACAAGAAAAGATCCACAAGGGATGTACCCTCCCTTGTTCTCTTTGAACCTAGTGGATCTACCCTCCACTAGAATTGATCCACAAGAGATGTACCCTCTCTCGTTCTCAGTCAAACCCAAGTAGATGTACCCTCTACTTGTACCACAAAGGATGTACCCTCCAATGTGTTAAGACAAAGATCTCAGGCGGTTAAACCTTTGATACTTTGTGAATGGGGATACAAAAGAATTCTCAGGCGGTTAGTCCTTTGAACACTTTTGTATAAGGGAATGGGAAGAATCAAAAGAATTCTCAGACTGTGTCGTTTTGAATTCTTTGACAAGGGAGAAAGAAGACACAAAAGAATTCAGGCGGTTAGTCCTTTTTTCTTTTGGAAAAGGGAGAAGAGAGACACAAAAAGAATTCAGGTGGTTAGTCCTTGGCGAATTCTTTTTGGCAAAGGGAGAAGGGAATGAAAAGATGAATAGCACAAGTTTTCAAGGTTTAGAAAACCAGAAAAACTTTGGAAAGCTTTTGGCACAAAGAAGAAGAAGAAGAAGAAGAAGAAGAAGTTCAAAGAGATTCAAGGCTTGTAAAGAATAGTAATAGATTGATTGGAAAAGTATTTTAGATCATTGAAAAATGCAAAACAAGCCTTGCTTTTATAGACTCTTCATGTCTGGTCAAGACAACCATTTAGAAGAGTTATAACTTTTAGAAAAACTTAAAACCAATTAGAAAAAGTCAAAAACCATTTGAAGAGTTACATTTTTTGATTTTATTCAGAAACAATCACTGGTAATCGATTACCAAATTAGTGTAATCGATTACACAAAGCTTTTATGTAAAAGGATGTGACTCTTCACATTTGAATTTGAATTTCAACGTTCAAAGGCACTGGTAATCGATTACCAAAACATTGTAATCGATTACAGCTTTTTGAAATTAATTGGAACGTTGTAAATTCAATTTGAAAACTTTTTCAAAACAATTTTGCTACTGGTAATCGATTACAGAAATCTGGTAATCGATTACCAGAGAGTAAAAACTCATTGGTAAACATGTTTTGAGAAAAATCATGTGCTACTCAATTTTTGAGAAAAACTTTTCATACTTATCTTGATTAAGCCTTCTCTTGATTCTTGAATCTTGAGTCTTAAACCTTGATCTTGATTCTTGAGATCTTAAACCTTGAATCTTGATTCTTGACTCTTAACTTTCTTCTTGAGTCTTGAATTCTTCTTGATTCTATCTTGAACTCTTGAATTGTTCTTGATTCACTTGAGTTGTTCTTTGATTAATCTTTGAGCTTTTTGTCATCACCTTTGTCACCATCTTTTTTATCATCATTGTTATCATCAAAACACCTTTGAATCACCTTTGATTCACCATGAAGCTTTGCTTCTACAATCTCCCCCTTTTTGATGATGACAACTTCTGAAATCAAGAAACACACACACTTTTTCCTAGTCGATCACTCACATAAATTCTCCCCCTTTGTTTTTGAATTTGTGCATATCTTAAAATTAAATTGATTACTCATGTGAGTTCTTGATTTTAATCCCATTTCTCTCCCCCTTTGGCATCAACAAAAAGCCAAAGTGCGTAACAAATTTGAAATAATCAAATATCACTAAAGACCCATACAACATTTATTGAGAAACTAACAACCAAACCATGAAGCAAGAATCATGAAGCAACAATCATAAATAAATTATCTATAAAACCCATATAGTCAAATAGCATACTTAATATTTGTTCAAACATACCATGCAAATAGGGAAATAGTAAATTGTTCAAATACCATAATAATATAGCCAAAATACAAGGCTGAAAATCAAAGTACTAATAATATAAAAATAGAGATCTAAGATGATGGTGGCGGCGGTGGCGGAAGATCAAAGCTTGAACGAATGTAAGACACATCTTCTTCAACCTTTTTGATTCTTGACTCCATTTCATTGAAGCGCATATCCACTTGCAATTCCAAAGTGTCAAACCTCTCACCAACAAAGGTTTGAAGACCATCAAACCTGTCCATAATCTTCAAAAGAAGAGATGAATCTTCTCCTTCATGTCCTTCTTCACCAACATTTCTAGCACCCTTCTTCACCCAAGAGCCATCATGCTCCTTTATATAACCAAAGGATGCTATGACTGAAGCTCCTATAAGGAATGATCTCTTGATTGGAACATAAGGTTCAGAATCAAGAGGGATGTTGAAGTGTTGAAGGAAAAGGGTAACAAGATGAGGATAAGGCAATGGGGCATTCAATCGCAATGCCTTATGCATGCGATATCTAACAAGGTGTGCCCAATCAATTTGTAAACCTTTATGAAAGGCCCACATGACAATGAGATCTTCTTCAGAAACCTGGGCAAGGTTTGAAGATCTAGGAAGCAAGATGCGAACAATAAGGTAATGGAGGATGCGGCTTTCAAAAGCCAATGAACCGACAAGAAGCCTTCCGGTCATATCCGCTTGATTGGTACAAACCAATCGGCGGGCATCATGTACAGAGAAATCAAACTTCCAATCGTCAATCAGTGCACCTTCAAATGGTACACCTTCGCTTGGCAATTGGGTTAAATCATAGAATAGGGACTGGTCAATGACCATCTTAGTCCCATAAACCTCAGACATTAGGGTACCTTCATGGATTTCTAGATTAGAATAAAAGGCTTTGACTAGTTCAGAATAAACAGGTAATTTCAGAGACATGAATGGAATAAGATTGGAGTTTTCAAATGCTTGAAGGCATTCAAAACTCTCATTTGAGAAAAAAATCCATATCTATGAATTTTGGATCTATAATGGAACGAGAGGAAAAGAGTTTTGTGTACCGTATACGCTGTTCCTCTGATGAGAACAATGATCCAGAGGAAATGGAGGAAGGAATTGGGGTTTCCTGTGCCCCGGAATGCCGTTGACTCCGACTCGAAGTTCCTTTCTGCTTCTTTGATGGTTCCGCCATTTGAGGAGTTTTTCGGGATTTCAATAGTTTCAAATGAAAGAGGTTGAAAAAAGATGAAGTTTGGGCTTTGTGGGGAGTGATTTGGACAAGAATTGAGTGAGATATGGCTGGAAGAAAAATTGGGGGCGAGGGTTTTTGAGAGAGAGAGGAGTTGCAGGTTTTAGAATTTGAAATTTGAATTTATAGGTGCAGGGACACATAATTGATTACACAAATATGGTAATTGATTACCAGAGAGCAACATAGCCTGAAATAACTGCCTGTAATCGATTACACTATTATGGTAATCGATTACCAGAGGTTATTTTAGCCAGAAAATAAAAAACAAAAGGCTTTCTAGGAGAGAAGAAGTTTTGAGTTACTATCAAAATAATTTTTCATAAGAAATATGTTTAAAAAATACTTTATGAATAGTTCTCAATCATGTAATTCACAAATCATATTATGCATGAACATTAAAACATGTAAATAATCAATATTATCAAAACAATCAACACAAGTATGAAGAGTATTGATTTTATTGAAATGAATGAATGAATATTTCATGCAAATAAGATGAAATCAATCAAGAACATATACTCATGATTTCAAACAATCAACAAACAAACAAATACAGAATTGTTAGTCATCATAATCAAATTGTTTGAATAAAAATTTCAACTTTAAGAGAAATTTAAATAAGATAATGGTTTTGATATTACCTTTTTCAGGATTAAAGTGTCAAGATCTTCAAAGATGAGGATCATGTTTTTTCTCCTTGTTTTTCATTCTTGAGAGAAGTTCTCATCACTTTCATAATCTTTGGTTAGAAGATTAATCTCCTTTTCTGAACCATCGGATGAATCATTGTCATCCCATGCAATGTATGCTTTCTTAGTTCTTCTTTCATCAAATCTTTTCTTTTCACTTTTCTCCGACCATTCTTCATTTGATGGACAGTTGGCCTTGATGTGACCAATTTGGTTGCATTTGTAACACCTAAGGACTTGAGAATCATCTTGTGATTTTCTTCCATTATTGAAATTCTGACGCCTGTCAATTCTTCTTTTCTTGATGAATTTTTGAAATTTCTTAACAAAGAAGGAAAAATCTTCTTCATCATCTAAATCTTCTTCTTCATTTTCTTCTTGTATTGAAGATGAGGCTTTAAGGGCTATGCTTCTCTTATTTTTTTCATTTTCTTCATTCTGATTGAGGCGTTGAAGTTCCATCTCGTGTTCCTACAATTTACCAAATAAAGTGGCAAGAGACATGGAACAAAGGTCTTTACTTTCAGAAATAGCAGTTACCTTGGGCTGCCATTCCCTACTTAAACATCTCAAGACTTTATTAATTAAATCCTCAATAGGAAAGATTTTTCCTAAAGATGCAAGATGGTTTACTATATGTGTAAATCTTTTTTTCAAACTAAGGATATTTTCATTTGGGTTCATCCTAAATAATTCATATTCATGGGTAAGGGTATTTATTCTAGACCTTTTTACATCTGTGGTTCCTTCATGGGTTAACTGGAGAGTATCCCACATATCCTTGGCATTAGTACAATTTGATACTCTAAAGTACTCATCTATTCCTAGGGCTGAAGTGATGATGTTTTTGGCTTTGAAATTAATTGGAACGTTGTAAATTCAATTTGAAAACTTTTTCAAAACAATTTTGCTACTGGAAATCGATTATAGAAATCTGATAATCGATTACCAGAGAGTAAAAACTCTTTGGTAAACATGTTTTGAGAAAAATCATGTGCTACTCAATTTTTGAGAAAAAATTTTCATACTTATCTTGATTAAGCCTTCTCTTGATTCTTGAATCTTGAGTCTTGAATCTTGATCTTGATTCTTGAGATCTTGAACCTTGAATCTTGATTCTTGACTCTTAACTTTCTTCTTGAGTCTTGAATTCTTCTTGATTCTATCTTGAACTCTTGAATTGTTCTTGATTCACTTGAGTTGTTCTTTGATTAATCTTTGAGCTTTTTGTCATCACCTTTGTCATCATCTTTTGTTATCATCAAAACACCTTTGAATCACCTTTGATTCACCATGAAGCTTTGCTTCTACAAGGCAGCTCAGTGGAGAGAGCCTATATGAATATTGGGAGAGATTTAAAAAATTATGTGCTAGTTTCCCTCACCACCAGATTTCTGAGCAGCTTCTCCTCCAATATTTTTATGAAGGACTCAGCAACATGGAGAGAAGTATGATAGATGCTACCAGTGGTGGAGCCCTTGGACACATGACCCCTGCTGAAGCCAGAAATTTAATTGAGAAGATGGCTTCCAACTCCCAGCAATTTAGTGCCAGAAGTGATGCTATTGTCGTTAGATGAGTGCATGAAGTAGCCACAAATTCATCCTCATCAGGCGAGAAAAAGAAGCTTGAAGGTAAACTAGATGCCTTGGTTAACCTGGTAACCCAACTAGCCATGAATCAAAAATCTGCACCTATCGCCAGACTCTGTGGTTTATGCTCCTCTGCCGACCACCACACAGATCTTTGCCCTTCTGTGCAACAATTTGAAGCAATTGAACAGCCTGAAGCTTATGCTGCAAACATCTACAACAAATCTCCTCAACCTCAACAGCAAAATCAGCCACAACAGAATAATTATGATCTCTCCAGCAACAGGTACAATCCCGGATGGAGGAATCATCCCAACCTTAGATGGTGGAATCCTTCACAACAGCAGCAGCAACAACAACAGACTTATTTTCAAAATGTTGCTGGCCCAAGCAAACCATACGTTCCTCCACCAATCCAGCAGCAATAATAGACAGCTCCAGAAACAGCAAACAGTTAAGGCCCCTCCGCAACCTTCCCTTGAAGAACTTGTGAGGCAAATGACTATGCAAAGCATGCAGTTTCAACAAGAGACCAGAGCCTCCATTCAGAGCTTAACTAATCAGATGGGATAGTTGGCTACATAGTTAAATCAACAACAATCCCAGAATTCAGATAGATTACCTTCTCAATCTGTCCAGAATCCCAAAAATGTGAGTGCCATTACATTGAGGTCAGGAAAACAATGTCAAGGACCTCAACTAGTAGCATCTTCCTCATCCGCCAATGAACCTGCCCAACCTCACTCTACTCCAAAAAAAGATGATGACAAAAATTTAAAGAGTAAGTTACCTAACAATTTCTATGCAGGTGAATCTAAAGAGAAGCAACATATCCCTCTTCCATTCCCTCCAAGAGCAATTTCCAACAAAAAAATGGAAGAGACAGAGAAGGAGATCTTGGAAACATTTAGGAAAGTAGAGGTAAACATACCTCTGTTGGATGCAATAAAGCAAATTCCAAGATATGCTACATTCTTGAAGGAGTTGTGCACTAATAAGCGGAAGCTTAAAGGAAGTGAAAGAATTAGTATAGGCAGAAATGTCTCCGCATTGATTGGTAAATTTGTTCCCCAAATCCCTGAAAAATGTAAAGATCCAGGTACATTTAGCATACCTTGTATTATAGGGAACAGTAAGTTTGACAATGTCATGCTAAATTTAGGAGCTTCTGTTAGTGTGATGCCTCTGTCTATTTTTAATCCTCTATCTTTGGGTCCTTTGCAGTAAACTGATGTGGTAATTCATTTAGCTAATAAAAGTGTTGCCTATCGTGTTGGTTTCATAGAGGATGTCTTAGTTAGAGTTGGTGAGTTGGTTTTCCCTGTTGATTTTTATATTTTAAATATGGAGGAAGGATTTTCTAAAGGATCAGTTCCCATCATTCTAGGTCGACCTTTTATGAAAACTGCTAGAACTAAGATAGATGTATATGCAGGCACACTATCTATGGAGTTTGGTGATATAACTGTTCATTTTAATATTCTTGATGCTATGAAACACCCATCTGAAGATCTTTCTGTATTTCGTGTTGAAATAATTGACCATATTGTTGATGAATACATGATTGATCTTCATTCTAATCTACATGCCTGTCACTCTTCATACATTGAATCTAAATTTGTACTTGATCATATGTTTGAATTTGATGCTGAGAGTGAATCTGAAATTGATATTGATTACATGTCTGCTGATGTTTTACCTCTTGAGATTGATTTTATAGAGTCAGATAGAACTAACCATGTTTCAGGAAGTACACATACCTCTGACTTTCTTTATGAGGTACAAGCTGAGAAACCATCTCTTTCTACCACTATCCAGTCATCCACACCAGAATTGAAGCCTCTGCCATCAAATTTAAAATATGCTTACTTGGATGATAGAAAAATTTTTCCAGTAATTATATCTACCTCCCTTGTTGATGAGCAAGATGAGAAGCTGTTATCAGTTCTCAAGAAGCATAAGAAAGCTATAGGCTGGACCTTGGCGGACATTCCTGGTATTAGCCCATCCACATTGAAGAAGGAGGTAACCAATCTTTTGCAAGCTGGAATCATTTATCCTATCTCTGACAGGCAATGGGTGAGTCCCGTCCAGGTAGTTCCGAAGAAAACCGACCTCACCGTGATAAAAAATGAGAAGGAGGAGCTGATTCCTACTCAGGTGCAGAACAGTTGGAGAGTCTGCATCGGCTATAGGAGGCTGATCCAGGTTACCAAAATGGACCATTTTCCACTGCCATTCATTGACCAGATGCTTGAATGCCTGGCAGGTAAATCTCACTACTATTTCCTTGATGGTTTTTCTGGTTATATGCAAATCACTATTGCTCTTGAGGATCAGGAAAAGACCACATTCACCTGCCCCTTCGGCACTTTTGCCTATAGGAGGATTCCTTTCGGCCTGTGCAATGCCCCTGGTACCTTCCAGCGGTGCATGATTAGTATTTTTAGTGATTTTTTAGAAAATTGCATAGAGGTGTTTATGGATGATTTCATTGTATATGGATCCTCTTTTGATGTTTGTTTGGATAGTCTGGAAAAGGTTTTGAATAGATGCACTGAAACTAATATTGTTCTAAAATTTGAAAAATGTCATTTTATGGTTGAGCAAGGTATAATTTTAGGCCACATTATTTCCAATAAGGGCATTGAGGTAGATCTTGCAAAAATTGATGTTATTTCACAATTGCCTTACCCCTCTTGCGTGCGAGAGGTGCAATCTTTTCTTGGTTATGCAGGATTCTACAGGCGCTTTATAAGAGATTTTAGCAAGGTAGCCCTTCCACTATCCAACTTGTTGCAAAAGGAGGCACCTGATTGGATAGCCCCATTTGAGCTAATGTGCGATGCATCCAATTACACATTGGGGGTTATCCTTGCTCAAAAGATCTCCTTACTTCAACTTACTTCTTTTCCGCCATGACTTAGGGAGTTTTTCTTTTCCTATCTCCTTATTTACTTTTATTACATTTGTCTGATTCTATTTGATGGTTTAATTGCTTTTAATATTTTAATTGTGTTACATTGAGGACAATGTGTTGTTTAAGTATGGGGGGGAGTTTTCTTTGGTTTTGGTTTTGATAGTTGTGTTAAATTAGTTTAATTTTGTTGGGTTCTAGTTTAATTTTGTTAGTTTTGTTGTGTTAAATTTGCATGTTTGTCTTTGAATTATAGGATATGTTCAAGTAATGGGTAATTGTTCTAAAAATAAAAGTCTCTTGACATTTTGTGACTTGAAATCCTTGTTTTTCCTTTACATGTCATGATAGTTTTGAAAGCTCAATTTGAAAGTGATAAGTTTACCTTTGTGAGAATTCGAGCCATCCATCATCATAATCTTTTGGTGTGTTTTGCCCCATTGATTGTTTGCACAATAGCCTTGGCTTGATTCTTGTTGATGATTCCTAATTCACATGCATATTTGGAAATGATTTAGGCAATTTGTTTCTTATAAGCTTCTAGCCAAATGGACTTACCTTGAATTAATTCCTTTGATAGCCCCTTTGAGCCTATTTTCCCCTTTCTTTGTTTTGAAGCTCATTACAAGCCTTAAGTGAAAAACCGTGATATCACTTTACCCTTAAGGAATTTTGGAGCTTTGGAATTGTTTTGGGAATAAGCTGGGAATAAGTGTGGGGGATATGTTTCATTGGAAGATATGATTTTTGGCCATGCTTAATGTTTTATTTTGGCCATGCTTGATGTATATATATATATATATATATATATATATATATATATATATATATATATTGCCTAGTTCTTTCATTAATCTTCAATTTCGTACTGTTTAATAATAAAAAATAAAAAAAAATGAAAAATGAAAAAAAAAAAATTCAGTTGCTGCAAATTCTGCAATTTCGTACTATTCAAAAAAAAAAAAAGAAGAAAAGAAGTGAAGTTGAATAAATAAGGTCTTGATATGAGAACTTGATTTGGGAGCCTTGGTTGATTTTGTTGATATTAGAGGGTTTGGGTTTACTACTTGTGCTTAATTTCCACTTATTCCCCATTGCTCCTCTATTCCTTTGGGATTTAGCTACTTATTGCATATTTTTTCCCTACCTTGTCCTTGGCCCCATTACAACCTTTAAAGACCTTTTGATCCTCATATGCATGTGTTGTCAAGTCTTTTGTCAATTTTAGAATTTTGCCAAGTCTATGTGGTGTTATTTTTCATGGGTGCTTCGAGAGTAAACAGTAGCCTAGACACTTGAGAGATAGAGTGTATATCTTGTGAGGCTTAATCATTTTTCATTATTGAGCTGATTAACTATTTTTCCATGATTGGATTGCTTGGATGATTTTCACGAATGTCATGGCTCTTTGGATCTCTTCATGTTAGATGTTACCCATTCCTTTCATTCCTTGATGTTCATTGAGAAATATGTAAATGTTTTTGTTTGTCTCTCTTTGATATCCTTGGATTTTGTTCTTTATTTCATTTTGCCAAGGAGTGCAAAAGGCTAAGTATGGGGGGTTTTGATGTGCCATTATTTTCTCCTATTTCTTAACCTTTTTTGCACCATTTTAAATACTGATTAGTCTTAATTGTCAAATTTATGAGGCAGTTATATTATTTGGGCCCATTTAGCTAATTTGATGTTTTTAATCTAATATTAGGAATTAATGAAGCATTGGGCTTGAATCTAGAATTGGGTTTGGGCTTGAATCCAGGATTGGGCTTGGACTTGAAGAGGGCAGAATAATTTATTCAACAAAATTAGATCTTATCTTATCTTATCTTATCTTATCTAGATATTATTTATATTTGATCACATCTAGATATTATTTCATCTAGATCTTATCTTATCTAGATTTGATTTGATTTTACTTATGGGCTTGGATTTAAAACAGATTTGTAAGCTTTGGGGCTGAAAAACTATATAACAACACCAAGGTTCTAGTTTAGCTCTCTCTCTCCTCTCTCTCTTCTATTTTTCGTTTTTAGTTTTAGTCTCTCTTCTCTTTCTCTTTTATTTTCGTTTTTTACAATTCCAGTTCAGACTTTTAGTTTTATTAATAAAATTTTGTTCTCTATTTGATTAATAGAAGGCTAAGTACGCAGCGATGTTTTCTCTTGAGGATCAAGCACAGTTCTCTTTGAGGTTCTATTATTACTGTTAAATTCTGTTCAGTTTTTCTTCTTCACTAATTACTCTGAATTTGTTGCCATTAATTCATGCATGCTTAGTGCTTGATTAATTGTCTCTACGCTTAATTTATGTTCATGCTTAATGATTGTTTATGAGTAATTGGTGTGTGTGATGCTTAATCACATAATGAATGCTTTATGTTAAATTTCGCTTAGTAATTTAATTTAGGGTTGGATTAAGTGGTTGAACTGATAAAGGATAAATTCTCGCAACCTAGGATAAGAGACTTGCTTGTGAATCAAGGGGAAGCAACATATTTTAATTATGATAAATTCTAATTCAATTTTACTCGCTGTTTAATTTACAAAAGCGAACACCCCCCCCCCCCCCCAATTTGTTACTATTTCTTACTATCTGTTATGAACATTTGGTGTACCATTGCTCGTTGAGAAACGACCTAGGATCACTTCCTAGTTACTACAGTTTAATATTTATTTGATTCGGGTACGGCCTCGATCACTATCCCAATCCCATAGAGAGAACAACTTTCATACAAGATGCAAAATTTTATATAAACTTGTCCTCTCATTGTGGACAGTGGATCTTGTTGCAATTGTTGTAGCACAATATTAGTTTCCAAGTTGAACCTCACTATCATTCCCCACCTAAAACCTTATAAACTTCAATGGCTTAATGAGCAAGGGGAAATGATAGTTAACCAACAAGTGAAACTACCTTTCTCCATTGAGACATATAAGGATGAAGTTAATTGTGATATAGTTCCCATGGAGGCAGGGCATATTATCTTGGGAGGGCCATGGCAATTTGATAAAAAGATCATTTACAATGGCCTAACTAATGAGATTATCCTCACCCATCTTGGCACTAAGTTTGTGTTGCATCCTCAAACACCTTCGAAGGTAGCTAAGGATCAAGTACAAATAAAACTCAAATGGGATGAGGAAAAGAATAGAAAAAGAAAAGAAGAACAACCTTTAATGGTTAAGGAGGAGTGTAAATAGGTAATTGTCTCCTCCAAGAGGTTAGCTAAGAAAGAAAGTCATTTTGCAATAAAGACAAACATTAAAGAAACTTCCTTTCTTAGACAACCTCCACATCTTCTCCATTGTAAAAAAGGGCATTTGTTAGCATTACCATACCTCTTGAGCTAGAGGTTATTCCTCAAGTAAAGGAGTTGTTGGATGAGGGTTTGGTTTGTAAGGGCTTAAATCCTTGTGCTCTATTGGTGCTCAAAATAGGGTATTATTAGGCACCAAATCCCTAAGATAGGTGGTATGATGAATGTGTTGAGTGGTGCAACCCTCTTTTGTAAAATCACCCATGCACCCAACATCTTCATGATTCACATACATAGGAACTCATTAGGTAGGTTTGTTTTTATTTTTGGTTTCAATACAAACCTAGGTGCTTATATAGGACAAATTAGGTTTGTCGTACTTTTTGGTAGGAATAATCAATATGAAAATACAAGGATTGAGGAAGATGCCTAGGAATGGGGTTTTCAGACCTTATCCTACTCTAACATACCCAACACCACTAATATATATATTTTTATTCTTTTTACAGGTATTGAGGAAAAAAGCCCAGAGTCTCAAGAGCCTTTGGATTTGAGGTCATCGGATAGAAGACTCCAAGAAAATTGGGCTAGAGATGCAGGAGAAGGACCTAGGGTTCTCATGAGCCTTAGGGTAGATTTTTGGCCCATGGGCTAAGTATGAGCCCACTTATCTTTGTACATATTAGATTAGGGTTTCATTATTTTCGGGCCTTGTATATAGGGCTCAATAGTGTAGGGAGGGTACCCTAGTAATGTAGGATTTTTCAACTCTTGTATTTTAGGGGACCTAGACTAGTTTTGTATTAGGGGTAGTTTTGTGATTTCATATGCATTAAGTGCACTATTTGATGTGTGTATTGGGAGAGAAATTTAATTGAATTGGGAGAAGCCCAATCCAATTAAATTTTGGACCAGTCTAAGGGGGAGGTGAGCATTTGCTTGCTACACTCTATTGCCACATCATATAGTTGCACTTTGTGCATGTCCTTCATGCTTTACATGCCTTATGACACCTAAGCACACTTAGTAGAGAATCTTGGATTTGATCTTGGATTAGTAGGCTGAACCATAGTTGGCTCCAAATTTGGCTCCACAAATTCAATTGAAATTTGAATAGAAATTAAATTTTCCTCCAATTTTGTGTGACACTTAGGCTATAAATAGAGGCCTTGTGTGTGGATTTTTTCAACTTTAATCATTTGAGAAATTAGACTTCAAAGTTTAGACCTCATTTGAGGCATAAATTTTGTGCCCCCCTCTCTCCCCTTCCCTCCACTCATCTTCTCCTACCTTCAAGCTCTTATCCATGGCTTCCTATGGTGGTGAGTTTGTTCTTGAATCATCTTTTCCTTGAAGTGGTGTCTCCAATCATCTTTCTTCCTTCTCCATTCCGCCGCCATTGATCTTCAAGAAGCAAAGGACTCCATTGATGAAGAAGATCCAAGGCCTACAAGCTCCACAAGGAGTTACATCACTATCTACCTTAGAAAACAACATGTTAAAAAGAAAGGAAAGCAAGATAGAAAATCGAAAAAGGCCTACATAGCTTGGGAAGACAATGTGTCAACATCCTTTGATTCTTATAGTGAAAAAGAAGTTGAAAATGTGTGCTTAATGGCTTATTCAAGGTATGACTCCTTAACTATTTAAGAAATTGAGGTAAATTCTGAATTTGAAGTTTTGGAAGCCTTTAATGAAATGCTTTTGGAAGCGCAAAGGCTTGCTGTTTCAAACAATAAGCTAAGAAGCGATCTAAAATGACATATCACTAAATTGGCTTCAACACAAAGTGAACTTGATAAACTGAAGCATGAAAATGAAAAACTTGTCTCAAGTTATAAAGCCACTGAGTGTGTTTGTGCTTCTACATCTCTTAATATGGATGATTACAAATCTTTGCAAAATGAGTTTCAAAAGTATAAAAAAGATCACTGTTCACGGCCGGCAAGTGTACCGAATTGTACAAGTAGTATAAAACGATAAAAACTGAGTATCGAACTCTCAGGGAACTTGTGTTATCTGGCAAGCTATTTCGGTAAATAGGTGTCTGGTATGAAAATATGATTGTGGTTATGAACAGGTATGTAAACTATCTATGCAAAAAGAAAGAAAATCACGCAAGAGAAATGTTGTGTAAAAACAAGTAGAGATCATGTTGGTCTTCCTAATAGGTTCCTGATGCTAAAATGGATGTTCTCTATCTAACAATGCCCATGTATTCCTATGTTGTCTCCTGGACTGCTAGACCCCGATTCCTCATGATAGCCTAGCCTAATCCTGATTAAGCCTCATCCGTAGATTCCTCTTGTAAGACTAAACTCAACCAGGACCACATTAAGACACACATACACAACTAAGTTCTTGTACCCCGATTCCTCGTGACAGTACAACAACTTAGCCCCGTACTATCAAGGGCTTTAGAATCAGACCAATTTCCACTGTTGAATGATCCTAACAAAGCATGCATCTACGTGATCAAGGTAAAGGCATACTGGAATGAAAAGCAAATAGCATAGAGAACACACCAAACATCATTACATAGATAGAAATATATTTACATCAGGTACCTATAGGGAAGATCCAACAGTGGATTTAGCTTTCCATAGTCCGGAAACCTCCTTTACAACACAGAGAAGAACAAGATGAAAGATTGCAAAAATACAAGTGGTGAGGATGTCTCCTTCCCCACTAGGATCTCACAATCACTTACAAACTCATCTCAAGCTTTCAGAACGACTTCCGCTTCGAGCTCTCGTCTATGCAGATCTTCACACAACAAAATCTCTTAGAACTCTTTGGAACTTGGACCTTTCTCTCTCTAGAACTTCCTAAACATGCAAAAGCTTCAAGCCAAGGCCAGACTCTTGTGCATGCAGAGGCTTCTCAAGAAGAAATGTCAAACTCCCCTCAAAAAATCTGATTTCAAGCTTAAATAGGTGGGTTGGTCCGTGCTCGCGTGCTTAGCGCAAATCTGAATCGCTTAGCGCACATAAGTGGATTTTGGCTTTGCGCGCTTCTCTCGCTTAGCGGATGAGCTGAAGCGGTGCACTTGATGATCTGGAGCGGTGCGCTCAGTGAACATGATAGCTTACCTTCTTTTGGATTCTTCCTCGCGCTCAACCACTGAGTTTCACGCTTAGCGAATGCTCGCTAAGCCAGCATATTGGCTTAGTGAGAAGGTGAAAACAACACTTTTGCGAATTTTCCTAATTAACCTGAAATTGAGAGAAATTGATTATTAAACACACAAAAAAAGTATAAATTATCTATTACCTATATTTAACAAAAAGTACTTATAATATTACAAAACAATTATAAATTGGAGAAGTTTGATACAATATACACAAGTTTTATACACAAAAGTTAGTCGTTTTCACCGACTAACAACTCCTCCAAATTTACAGTTTTGCTTGTCCTCAAGCAAAAGAGAACAACTCACCTGTCCTCAAGTGGTAAAACATGCAGTGTTTATGTACCAAGGTGTATGCATCAAAATTTATTGATTGCATGATGAGAAAGATGAAGCAATGTGTATCTATCACTTGTTTTCACAGAATATGCAGCTAGACAAATAGGAGAACAAAATGTGAACTATACAGTTAGATGAAGTTAATCATAAGACAGATATCAAGGAAAGTAGCTCAAACCACAATCTCATGGCTACTGTTTCACTCAAGCACAAGTGTTTAAGCTATTCATTGATAACAACTAACGGGAGGTCCAATCTTTGCATTTCATCTCATGCCATCAAGTCAGAAATGTATAAATAGAATCAAAAGGACTTTCTCAGGCTTGTAGTGAGGTTTGGCTACACAAATTCATTGGTTTTTCTAGGATTCAAAGGTTAAGATTCTAAGAGAGCACAAGTCCTAGACTTATCCCAACGATCTTGTATTATACCAGTAGCTTTCTCGCTATCTTTTCCTTTCAAGTTGCTTTTGACCTTATTGAAACAACACACTTATTCATTTCTTTTTTTTTTTTAACATACAACTTATTTGTTGTGTGTGCTGATGCTTAACCTTTTTCTTTCATTCTAATTGACTTTCCTCCCCCAAATTTAGAGTAAATTTTCCTTGAACCATATGCTCTCCTAGAATCTAAGCAAGGTATCAGGAGATATTTATTTAAGTTCAGGGTTCAAATTTTTGACAATATCATTCAGCTCAAAAAAGGGAGCAAAGGATACAGTTATCATTCAAGGTGAGCTATTTGGTCAAAAGAGCTTGTGTATATACAAATCATGGCCTTCATCATGTTCTAAGTTATACATATCATTCTAGAATTCAGAGATTCATGCAAAGATCATTACTCACAGTTAGTCGTTCACTCACAGAGTAAGGTCACAGTCTCACCGGTTTTGGTTCAAGCTTTTCTTTCACAATCAATATGTCTATTGACTAACAATTCTAATTGCAAGTTCGCATTCTTGTTCTGTCTTTGTCTAACATACACACTTGCTCAAACTCATGAAAGGAAACATAAACTCCATCACAATCATGCACTCAATTCAAAATGAAAACATACATCCATGCTTTTCATTTAGGATTGTTGATGTCCTTGTTACTTCCAGTTTCACCTTGACAAAGATGTAATGGACCATGTTAAAAATCTAAATTGATTCAACCCCATGTCCTGCGTAAAAATTCGCAATACTTCAACTGTGCATCATTCACATACATCCATGCTTTTCATTGGTTGCATTGTTCATTGCATTCTTTCCTTGAAAAAAAAATACGAACTTAATCATTGTTATAAAAAAGAAAAGAACATGCTTTACGGTGCCCTTACCGAACCCGTGCTAGAGCTAGAGTAATGGGTAAAGTAGAGGAGGAGCAAGAGCAGATGAAGGCCAACATGGAGGCCATCAAAGAGCAAATGGCCACAATGATGGAGGCCATGCTGAGCATGAAGAAGATAATGGAAGCCAATGCAATTGCAGTTGCCGCTACCAGTGCTGTTGCTAAGGTGAAACCGATGCCTCCATCTGGCCTTAACCAAATGAATCATCCAACCTCAGATATGGTAGGCAAAGATTTGGGAAGTACGGGCGGACCCCATTATGCGCAAATTCAAAACAAGCATGCCTTCCCACCATATGGCTTGCCTCCCAACTATACACCACCCAATGTGGCATACATTCCCAATGAGGATGTCAATAACTCCGCTCCCATACTCATTGAGAGCTGACAACCTCATCATGTACTTGTCTCTTAAACCGTGGGGGAGACACATGAAATGCCCCACCACAATCTAGCAGACTTTGAGCCTTGCCTCGGATATGCCACTGAAAGGCAAGAAGTTGGTGGTATACCCATGCCAAACACTTTGGAGGGCCCTCAGTTTCGCCCACAACCACAACCCTTGCATTTTGCGGTGGGAAGAGCCCCTCTTGCTATGGCTGAAAAGGGAAAGTTGGATCATATAGAGGAAAGGCTCAAGGACATTGAAGGAGGCAAAGATTATGCCTTTGCTAACCTAGAAGAGTTGTTCCTAGTACCCAAACATGGTCATTCCCAAGTTCAAGGTGCCGGACCTTGACAAGTACAAGGGGACTACTTGCCCCAAGAACCATCTAAAGATGTATTGTCGGAAGATGGGGGCATACGCAAAAGATGAGGAACTACTGATACATTTCTTCCAAGAAAGTCTTACTGGGGTAGCTGTTACCTGGTACGCTAACTTGGAACCTTCCCGAGTCCATTCTTGGAGGGACCTAATGGTAGCCTTCGTTAAGCAGTATCAGTACAATTCTGATATGGCTTCGGATAGGATGCAACTATAGAACATGTGCAAAAAAGAGCATGAATCCTTCAAGGAATATGCCCAAAGGTGGAGGGATCTGGCAGCTCAAGTAGCGCCCCCAATAATAGAGAAAGAGATTATCACAATGATAGTAGACACATTACCGGTGTTCTACTATGAAAAATGGTGGGTTACACACCTTCAAGTTTTACAGATTTGGTCTTCGCCAGCGAAAGGATCAAAGTGGGTCTGAAAAGAGGAAAATTTAATCATCCTGCTTGGACGACTGAGAAAACTGGGGCAAATGAAGAGGGTGAGAATAAAGGAGAAACCCATGCTGTGACTGTCATTCCTACGTGGCCAAACTTCCCACCAGCCCAACAATGTCGTTACTCAGCCAATAACAACCCTTCTCCTTACCCACCACCCAGTTATCCATAAAGGCCATCCCTAAATCAACCACAAAACCCACCTACCACACAACCAATGCTAAACACCACCTTTAGCACAAACCAAAACCCTTAGCAAAAACCAAAAAGGAATTTTGCAGCAAAAAGCCTATAGGATTCACCCCAAATTCCGGTGTCATATGCTAACTTGATCCCATATCTACTTGATAATGAAATGGCAGCCATAACCCCTGCTAGGTTTCCTCAACCTCCATTTTTCTGAGGATACGACTCGAACGCAATGTGTGCTTATCATGGAGGAGCCCCGGGGCATTCCATTGAGCATTGTAGGGCCCTGAAGCGTAAGGTGCAAAGTCTAATTGATGCGGGCTGGCTGAAATTTGAGGAGAATCGCTTGTGAATCCTAACATTGACAAACAACACCACACATGGGGAAATTTTGAAAGTTGTTGTTAGATGTCTCTAATGACTCATCAGGATTTTCAAGTTTATGCCATTATTGTAAACCATAGTTACAATGCAAAATAAAATGGATAAATTTGACATCTTTGTCCCTCATCCTCTCGTAATTACATCTTTGCTTCCACTGGAATGTGGGTGCAAGCCATTGGTTTGTTTGCTCAAGCGACCTGCGCTCCTGAGTTTGGACTTCCAAGACCGTTCAATCAGAAATTACTCGTGCTACACATTTGGTGAGGGTGCCATAAAACGACGAGTAAAGAAAAAAAAAGAGATCAAAAAGAAAAAGAAAAAAGCATTTGATTGACTGTGTATTCAAGGAAAAATATAGACATTCATGTGAGCTCATTTTATCATTCCTGAAAGTTTGAGAGAGAAGTGAGTTATCAAGAATAGGAGTCATTTGACTTAATCCCTCAATTGAAAAATCCTTCAATTGTTTCTCGTCCTTGAAAGTCCTTTTTGAGAATCAGTCGCTTCTTTCATTCTTCCTTGCTACAAGGTTGTGAAAACAAGACAACGATTGATACCTCAAAGCCCTACACTGGGGCAATGAAAGGCACCATGCATAAACCTCAAGTGAACCTAGGGGCAGATTAGAAGTTCTCACCCAATAGGTTCCGTACTACAAGGTCATGATGAGAGACAACGATTGGTACCTCAAAGCCTTACACTGGGGCAATGAGGGGCATCGTGCATGAGCCTCAAGTGAACATAGGGGCAGATAAAAAGTTCTCACCCGTCGATGTTTTCAAACAAAAGAAAGGGGGACAAATCCTGGAATTTCAATGGATTGTTTAAAAGTCAAACAACTCCATTGTCGTCACTCCAAAATGGTCAAGTGACTAAATCAAACAGAACATACACTCTGAGGGAGTTCCCGGAGGGATTTGCAAAAGATAGGATAAGGTTGCATGAATTATCACCTCTTTCAAAAGGACAGTCAATCTATGTTTTCCAAAATAATTAAAATCATAAAATAGGGAAAGAATGCCATGAACATTGTACAACATTCCATTACATTGCATTGTTTCATATGAAGTCCGCATTTACCAAATTTCAAGACAAAGGTTGCATGCATCTGCATCCCTAAAAATCATGTTAACTGCATAGATTTCTTACATCTAATTTCCAATCTTTTTGAATGACCGACCCTCTCAATGAGGCAATCTCTTGCTTTCTTATAAGGGTGGACCCTTGGGTACTACTACCTATCGCCATCAGAGGGCTGCACACCCTCGCCTTTGTAGGGCTACACGCCCTCACCTTTAGAAGGCTACATGTCCTCCCCTTCAGAGGACTACACGTCCTCACCTTCAGAGGATTGCACGTCCTCACCTTCAGAGGATTGCACGTCCTCACCTTCAGAGGGCAGCATGCCCTCGCCTTTAGAGGGCTGCACGCCCTCGCCTTCAGAGGGCTACGCATCCTCACTTTCAAAGGGCTCCACATCTACGCCTTCAGAGAATTTAAGGTCCTCTGCCCTTAAATTCTTAACCGAGACTTGCGCTCCCGGTTATAGGGCCAATAGTTTCCTTTTATCAGTTCCTGGGCCACCCCCTGATATTGGAGGGCGACCAATTGTGCGAGCACAACCAGAGAGGGAGGCTATCACGCAGCTACTATGCATACCGGGGCATGATTTCACCTATGCAACTACAAAGAGACGAGTGCGGGTCATGCGCACCAACATGACCACTCTTACACAGATATGGATGACGTTGCTACTTAGCAACATTCCACCTGACGACCACAATGCCGATCTCCCCCCTAAGGAAGTATCAGTTGGTTTATGCCGTCATGACATAGGTAAGTATGCACGTGGCTCAACTAATTTCTGATGTCATCTATTGTTTGCAGGGTAGCGCCCACAAGACACCCAGTGGACCTGGAGGATACCTTGGATATGCATGTATATAGCAAAAATACATAACATGGAATTGCCGAGATAAACGTGCCTTGGAAATCGGTTACGGTGCTGTTGTGATGGTGGTTGAGTTGCTGCGATCTTTCACACGCACAGGCAAAGGAAAAGACAGAGAGAGAGAGAGAGAGATGAAAGAACGAGGATGTGAATTTGTCCTGAGAAGGAGACAATGAAATGATAATAAAGCAGTTACCTTGGATATGCATGTATGTGGCAAAAAATACCTCACGATATATATATATATGTATGTTTAGGTAGCAAGATACCTTGGATATGCATGTATATAGCAAAAATACCTCACAAAAATATACACATGTTTAGGTAGCAAAATACCTCATGAAAAAAAAACAAAAAACAAAAACAAAAAGAGAACAAAAAATATATCTTTCGGCTGAAAAGCCAACATGCTTTTGAAGAGAAATAACTTCCAGCTTTTCTTTGAAAAAAGATTCACTGATCATAACCAGTTTTTTGAAAAAAATGTGGATACACCTGAAGGGTGAATGCTGTGAAAATTTTCCCAAATGCCCAAAATGGACTCGGATGAATGCATAAATTGATAAAGGAGCACATTTTGAAAACAATGGGTTGACTTAAAATAGGGAAAATGAATCCTGAGCCCTAGTGTCACATGACCATAAAAACTTGATGCTTGAGTGTCCACATGGGTGCATGCATGACCAGTTTTGCATAAAATTTCCTAATCATCATTGTTGCATGCGTATCATGGAAATTATGTGGGACATCCCCTTTATCCCCAAACCGCTGGCCAAACCCTGACATATATCATGACCAGCCGTTCTACAAGCCTTGAGCCAAAATCTCAACTTATCATAAACCTTGACCCAGGGTGAGAATGTCAATCCTTGCCCTTGGAAGAAAACAAAGAAAAGGAAAATTCTTAATCAAAGAGTGGGAGAAAGCAAAAAAAAGAAAGAAAATTCCCAATCAAAGAGTGGGAGAAAGCAAAAAAAAAAAAAAAGAAAATTCCCAATCAAAGAGTGGGAGAAAGCAAAAAGGAAAGAAAGTTCTCGATCAAAGATCGGAAGAAAACAGAGGAAATATGCAGAAAGGTCTTTGGACCAGACAATATCTGAACAATACAAAATTGTCACCAAGTAAACAAGAAAAAAGAAAGGAAGCCATGACATAAAGTGGTCATCTCCCTTTGATTGCCAACCAAAATCCTATGCGTCGGTGGCTTGTTCACCTCACACTAAACAAAAACAGAAAAGGAAAAGGCCAAGAACACTCAAAGCCAAAATTCCCACAAAGAAACAAACCATTCCCAAGAAAAATTCTTATTGATCCATGATCACGCATGTAATCTTTGATTTGATAGGAATTCATTTGCAAAATCAAGTCATGACATATGTATGGTTCGGAATTAGGATGAAACACTTACCTGTGTGAGGTTGATACACTTTGAGTGATTTTCTTCTATTTTTGTTGAACCCAATGTTTCCTCTAAATGGTTGTTTAGAAACAAAATGCTAACATCCAAAATCTCATTTATGGTTATGAGAAAATTTCATCAGCATACTCCCATTCCCCAATAGACACATTGTTTTTCATAAAAAAAAATCATATGTTGCTCTGATCAGTTGGAGGTTTTGTTTCTTTACTAAAGCATGTTCGCATTTTAGTGAAAAAAACACCAAGACTATTTTAGTCTCACAGTTATCAAGAACTACGTAGGTCTAAGTTCCTCATCACAAATTGAGGATACGTAGGAGCAAAAGCCCTGCTTTTGTCGACTACCCCACCTTTTGTTACCGTGACCCAAGAGTCCGGTGGCATGCGGAGCCACATGACCGTGGGATCCCCAGATTCGTATTCTTTTCATTTTTATGTTTCATCATTTATCATTTGTATTTTATCTTGTTTCTATGACTTGAGGGACTAACGTTTGTTTTTGTTGTTTTTTTTCGATTGTCATTTGTTTTGTGCATACATTTTGTTTGGATTGTTGCGTTAGTGCTTATTTCGTTATTGTTGATAATATTTGTTGAAATTCCGGAACCGTGTAGAGTTTTCGTTTAGGAACGTCATCCTAAAATAAAACAAACAAACGTCGCAATAACGCCAAGAATAGAGAAAGAAAGAGACGTTGTGAACAAAATGTCATATTTGTATATAAAGAAAAGAAAAGAAAAGAAATTTTTGTATATAAACAATGTGTGAAAAAGAAATTCTTGTATATGAGCAATGAGTGTATATAAAGGAAGTTTTTATATAAACAACAAGTGTATATTGAAAAGGGGAAAAGAAATCTTTGAAAAGGAATAGAGATTTTATATAGACCATGTCGGTATAGAGAGAAAGAAAGTTTTTCAATGTGTGTGTATATAGAGAAAAAAGTTTTTTTTTTCGTGTATAGGAATGTAGGTGTACAGAGAAAAGCTTTTCTCATAGATAGCGATGGATGTATAGTTTTTTGCAAACATGCATAAGAAAAAATGAAACAAAAAGAAAAGAGAAAGAAAGACCTCGAAGGTCTGCATGTTATGGTCATAGGAAACACAAATCATTCATAGAGAGCAAACATATCTTTCGGAAACAAGAAATTGACGCTAAGAGTTTATTTTCCAAAATAACCGAGATCAGAATGGATGGATTCGTTGAACCAATGAAAGAACATAATTTGGAAACGTTGGGTCTACTTGCGTAAATCCCAAGCCTTAGCATCATAATGCCATAAGCTGGATGCTTGAGTACCCACCTAGCTGTATGCATGACTAATTTTGCGCGTTGTTTCCAAATCATCATTGTTACGCGCGCCTCGTGGAAATAATATGGGAGTTCAACCCGAAACCGACACCCTGACACATGAATTTGTTTTGCCCCAAATATCAAAATCGGGCACGCACGATGAAAAGACCATGTTGAGACACAACCTTAAGCTACCTTGAACCTTGGTCCATGAAGAGAATCCTCATCCTTTCCCCCGAAGAAGAGGACAGTAGAATCTCCTCAAGGGAGAGCGAATAACGAATGCTAAAACCCGAATTCCCAATCAAAGATCGGAAGAAAAAAAAGAAGGAGAAAGAAATGAAAAGAAAGAAAAGGAAGAAATGAAAAGAAAGAAAAGAAAAGGAAAAGAAGGATTCCGGATCAAAGATCGGAAGAAAGTAAAAAGGAAAAGATCGGAGGAAAACACAATAATTCCCGATCAATAAAGGAAACCAAGAAAGAGAATAGAAGGTCTTCGGACTAGATAAATTTTCGGCGAGGTAAATGACTGCCAACAAAGGGAAAACCCATTTCAAAGTGGTTCTTCCTTTGTGATTACCATTCAAGGTCGCTCCCAACTGGCGATGTCCCGCCCCACATAAACAAAGAGGAAAAGACCGAAACACCCAGTTTCCTCTCCAAAAACACTACCCTCGAGAAAATCCTATTGATCCATGATTGTGCGTGTAATCTTTTGGTTCGATAGGAAATCATGTGCAAACTAAAGTCATGGTGCAGCTATGGTTTGGAATTAGGGTAAAACACTTACCTGTGTGAATTGTTATACACTATGAGTGATTTTATTCCCAGTTTCAGTTTGACCTGACGTTTCCCTTGAATGTTCATTTAAAAGCTAAACATTGACATCCTACCCTTCATTTTGGTTACAAGGAAAACCAATTTGGCATAAGTATATTGTTTTTCTAAAATATGGTGCTCTCGTGAATCATTTATTATTTTCCTTGCTAAAGCATGTTCGCCTTTTAGGTGAAAGAACCCGGTGGACCATTCGGTCCTAAATTCAGATTTTATTTGGAGCCCCATGAATTGATTGCCTAACGCTGTTCATGCATCCTCCACCATCGAGTCCGGAGCCCCACGAATTGATTGCCTAGCGCTGTTCGTGCATCCTCCATCATTGAGTCCGGAGCCCCATGAATTGATTGCCTAGTGCTGTTCATGCATCCTCTACCATCGAGTTCGGAGCCCCACGAATTGAATGCCTAGCGTTGTTCGTGCATCCTCTACCATCGAGTCCGGAGCCCCACAAATTGATTGCCTAGCGCTTGAGTCTGGAGCCCCACAAATTGATTGCCTAGCGCTTGAGTCTGGAGCCCCACAAATTGATTGCCTAGCGCTGTTCGTGCATCCTCCATTATTGAGTCTGGAGCCCCATGAATTGATTCCCTAGCTCTGTTTGTGCATCATCCACCATCGAGTCCGGAGCCCCACGAATTGATTTCCTAGCGCTGTTCGTGCATCCTCCACCATCGAGTCTGGAGCCCCACGAATTGATTGCCTAGCACTGTTCGTGCATCCTCCATCATTGAGTCCGGAGCTCCATGAATTGATTGCCTAGCGCTGTTCATGCATCCTCCACCATCGAGTCCGGAGCCCCACGAATTGATTGCCTAGCGCTGTTCGTGCATCCTCCATCATTGAGTCAAGAGCTCCATGAATTGATTGCCTAGCGTTGTTCATGCATCCTCCACCATCGAGTCCGGAGCCCCACGAATTGATTGACTAGCGCTGTTCGTGCATCCTCCATCATTGAGTCTGGAGCCCAATGAATTGATTGCCTAGCACTGTTCATGCATCCTCCACCATCGAGTCCGGAGCCCCACGAATTGATTGCCTAGCGCTGTTCGTGCATCCTCCATCATTGAGTCCGGAGCCCCATGAATTGATTGCCTAGCGCTTTTCATGCATCCTCCACCATCGAGTCCAGAGCCCCACGAATTGATTGCCTAGCGCTGTTCGTGCATCCTCCATCATTGAGTCTGGAGTCCCATGAATTTATTACCTAGTGTTGTTCATGCGTCCTCCGTTATCAAGTACGGAGCCCCCGGTGGGGGGAAAATATAGTTTTTGTTATTTTCCCAATCGGTTCCTTCACCAAAATATGTGTATACGTGTATATTATGTTATTTTTTGTTTTGTGTTGTTTAGAGAAAAAGAAGGAGAGACGGGAGTCAATTATTTCAAATCGTTTTGGTTGGAACTATTGTAATTAAGATCAATTAATCCCAATGATGGCA